>NC_141471.1:64680925-64965925 GCF_009769465.1 Tauraco erythrolophus
CCTCTCAAATGCTCTTCATAAGTGAATCATAAATACCTGAAGAACTACAACGGATTTACATTTTCTTGACTGAAAACAGTAGCTCTAGAATATAAATATCTAATTAAAATATTTTAAAAAAATCATTTCACTGAGCAAAACTCTGACACTCAGCATGTATAATACAAAAACCAGTGAAATTTAACACACTTGTCTTGGCACTCCAGTTGTAAATATTATGTATACCAAGTATTCTCCTCTTTCCCAATGTACAAACCTACCCAGAGGAAATGGCAAGTCAGGGAGCAGCATCTTCCCCTTTCACATATTCACAAAACTCTCCTTTACAAAGACAAAAATGAAAATAATTCCCACCTCAGTACCTCAGGCACAGCCCCATACGCACGGATGCATCCTGCTGCTTCCCTTTCAAGCACAGAACTATTTCCATCAAATCACGTTTTCAGTTTTTTCTTGACCACAGAAAGGCCAACCTAAGCTTTTGCAGATGAAACAAAATGAAAGTATGGCCTCCCCCCCACCACTATCTGCTACACCACCACCCAAATCCTCAGCTCTCTCCCCTCCTGTTCATAAGGCATCTATCAGCATCGGTTACACACTGCCAACGTGTTTCAGAATAAAAAACTAGGGAAGTAAAAATAACCAACGTGCCCAAATCTGAAAGATACCCTACTTATTTGCAGTTTCTTCCACCACAACTGATGTCCAGTATGCCACATGCTGTACTGTTTGATACTGAAGTTAATTAAACAAAGACTCATTTGCATTTCATTTCCAGACAACCTTTAACCAATTAAGAAACCTCAGTGGATTATTAGCAATGGCTTCACCAGTTTCACGCCAACAAATATTTCTCAATATTCATTTCCGATTACTTGTTAAGACAATATAGCGCACAAATAATTTTTCACATAGAAAGTACCTCCATTTGAGAATAAATTTCAGGTTTTCCTTTTATACTTGGTCAATATTGCATACCTAAGGCTCATCTTTTATTTTTTCAGAGCCCAATTGTCTGAGTGGAAAACAAAATAAATGTAGCTGACAAAGCCCACCACATGGCATACATGAACCTCATGGATTTCAGCCTTAAAAACCTAACTGAATTTATTCAACATAAAAAGTTAAGGAGCATGTTCAGTATATGAGCATTTTGAAACTACACAATTATTGCCTATTTCACACTTCAATTATAATCAAACCACAAAACTAATACAGCAATAATAATAATTCAATCGTGGCTCTATTTTGTGCATAAATTACCAGCTATAAAAAACTGGTTAATTATTTTATACAAAAGAAATAGAAATGAAGATGGGGCCAAGCTAACCTGAAAACTTCAATTCAAGAAATTAAGCAAGGGAACATCTCACATACTGAATCCCACCTGGAAATTGTACAAGGGTACTCCTAGTCACAATACTGCCATTCACTGCATCAAAGCAGAAGAATCTAATTCTATGGATTATTACAAAGATGTAACTACCGAAGTAAAGTGTAATGTGTTCAAAATTATCTTTACACAAAATTTAAGTGCATTCAGCACGTAGCAGCGCTGAACATGCTTATCCCAACGGGAATCTAGGCAATAGCCCAGACCCCAGCATCCACAAACACGTTCAAAAACCTCCTAGAAGAATCAACACAAACACCAAGGGGTGTTTTCTCTCCTTTGAGTCAAGGCAGTCCTGCAGCTCAACATCTAAGGACACAACGCTGACATGTGCGGACAGAAACCCAGCAGTATCAGCCTGGTTTGGTTTGAAACCAGGCACAGCTTCTCACTTTTAAACCTCCATCTTTCACTTTTTTGAGAGCAGCACTTCGCCTTCATCACTGCACGTCAAAAGAAAAATCTCAGAAGCATGTACACACACTCATAGTCCCCTCTAATCAAGCAGCTCATCAAGATAACTAAATACTGCTTCGTGTAACATCTAGCGTGTAGGACCTTCAAAATACTATGCCTGACTAACCACAAAAATCAGTTTAGAGAGTGAAAAACATTCACAGTCTCACTCATCATGGAGAATAAATGTGTATTTGCAGCAGACGACACCACCGAAGTGAGTTTTTTCCCCATATGTAATGCAGTACTCTAACATTTGCCTCTGTTCTTAGGAAGCCACACTCATACAGCAATAACATTCCTGACCACAAAACATCCCGAAGACTGTAGGCAAAGGTTTCCATTAGTGAAAAGAAACCTTCCCAAGATCAGCATGCAGCCACACCAGTACCGTTCGGAAAAGCGTGATCTGAAGAGATCTGTCAGTCAAGTGCCAGATTCTGTGTTACATAGAATCATGGAATGGTTTGGGTTGGAAGGGACCTCAAAGATCATCCAGTTCCAACCCCCCTGCCATGGGCAGGGACACCCTCCACTACACCACGTTGCCCAAAGCCTCATCCAACCTGGCCTTGAACACTTCCAGGGATGGGGCAGCCACAGCTTCTCTGGGCAACCTGTGCCAGTGTCTCACCACCCTCAATGTAAAGAATTTCTTCCTTACATCTAACCTAAATCTCCCCTCTTTCAGTTTAAATCCATTGCCCCTCGTCCTATCACTACACACCCTTGTAAAAAGCCCCTCTCCAACTTTCCTGTAGGCCCCCTTTAGGTACTGGAAAGCTGCTATAAGATCACCCCGGAGCCTTCTCATGGGCTCAGCTTTCAAAACAAGGTGATGTAAATGCTGTAAATCTCCAGAAGGCACGTACCTCTTGCCAATCCCTGTAACATACTCTCAAGTCTCAGAAGTGGGACTGGAAGCAACCGCAATTGTATTCTCTACTGATGGGAAGTTCAGGATAGAATCACCTCCATAGCCCTTCACGGCCCCTCTATGTCAAGCAAACAAGATGCTTGGAAAACAAGCGAGTTTGGAAACTGCAGAAAAGCAGATGCATGTTCTGGTTTACCCAAGAATCCTGTGCAGTTAGCAAAAAAACATGTGTTTTCATGCACGGATACTTGCTGGTTTGCAGCAACTCCCATTTATTTGTAAAAGCACAAAGAGTTAAAAATTCATGAAAAAAACTATGCTAAAATTCATGTTAAAAATTCATGCCTGTCTGTATGTCAACAACATTCACCTGGAAGAGGCTGCTCACCTGCAACTGCAGCTAGTACAGCATTTTTTGGAATCTTGCCTTAGAGCAGAAAATAATTAAACATGCAGGGAAATCCACCATGAGCCCAGATTCAACCAGAAATATCTCGTATTCAGGTTTGGAAAAAACTGCAGTAAAGACATTAACTTTAAAGTACATTATTATGCACCTATTAGAGGAAAGGAAAAAAAAAGAGGAAAGGCAAAATGCAACTTCAGAATTAAATAAATCTTTCCCTAAATGACAATAACAATTAAACATACATCCAGTCTTCATATAGATTAGCTATACATTTTTGCAGCTTCCCTGCCAGCTCTCTGACAGAAATCTATTACACCAGTTACAGGTTACTGGCTTCATGCCTACAAACTTCCAGTTACTTGTAAACATGCTAAAAAAACTTGACCAACATCCAAAAATTTTGTAAAAATCACAGTCAAATGACCTAATACTGAATGAAGTAGAAGTTCTAATAATCCAAACGAGGTATCGGGTTTTTACGGATCATTACCAGCTTCCACAGAGAAGTGAAACATTCACCTGGTACTTGCTATCCAAGATTCAAGCCTTCATGCCTGACAAAACTGGGAAATATCATAGATCATCTCCATCTGGAAGGGATCCAAAAGGACCGTCGAGTCCAACTCCTTGCTCCGCACAGGACTACCAAAAACTAAACCATTTGACCCAGAGCATTATCCAGATGCTCCTTGAACGCCAACAGGCTTGGTGCCGTGACCACGTCCCTGGGGAAACTGTTCCAGTGACGGACCACCCTCTCAGTGAGAACCTTTTCCCAGTCTCCAGGCTGAACCTCCCCTGATGCAGCTTCATCCTCTTTCCTCGTGTCCTATGGCTGTTCCCCAGTGCGAGGAGATCAGCACCTCCTCCTGCACTGCCCTCCTTGAGGAGGCTGTAGACTCCGATCAAATTAGTTGTGATCATTTTCACATTCTCATATTAAAAACACATCTCGATTTTACGTCTTTTTGACGTGTTCTCTGCACTTCCTTTTCTTTCCTGTATAATAACGCCAGCTTTCCTGCACTGACGCATCTGAACGTATCCTTCCACTCCCGTCTTTGCTTTCTCCCTTAAGAAAAAACCAAAACCACAACAGCATTTAAGACTGACATTTCGTTTTTCATCAGGTTTTCCATATTTTGGAAGTGGGCAGAAAGGTACTGCAGGAATACTAGATACTAAAAACCACTGTCGCTATTCCTGCTGACGCTGGAGAGCAAAGATCCCCTTGCAAAGACGTACCTAGTCGCTATAAAAGAGTGACTGCACCGAAACAGATGGCAAGCACGCTACAAAAATCCTTAACACCTCGTTACGGAGAAAATTAAGTTCTGTTGTACATCGCCACAGACAAACAGCAGCAATCCGTCAATCACGTTAGCCCTCTCGTGTCACATTTATCAAAGTGGAACAAGTTCAAACGACAACGCACACAACTCGAAGCATTCAGAAACCCATGAAGAAACTATGTAATCTCAATTACCATGGAGATGAAGCTAGAAATGTTTATCGATATATACTGAAACTTGAATATGTAAGTCATGAAAATGACTTGAATACATGGTTTTTGCTTAAGTCTGGGCAGAATTAGAGCTCCAGGAAAGGAAAGCTTCCACTTCTCTCAGTGTTTCTCTATGCTGCAGGCTTACAGATTCGTTCCTAGAGATCTAACTACGGCAAGACAACGGTCAACACAAGGTAGAGTACTTCCCAGCTTCTGGGTTCCCATGGCTAACTCCATGCCATCCAGCAATACTAGCCAGACTGGAAAACAAGAAAACCCACAGACATAATTACACTTCTCTGCAACACAGGCTACAATATTCACTTGAAAAATACCATTTCTAATAGCTTTCAAATTACTTTTTCATTTTTTCTGATGTTATTATCATGAAATTGTTATTTACATAACCTTCTCCAGCTCCCTAGTTCCCTTACAACTGCCCATAGCAGGGTCTGTACTCAGAATTTTGCATTTACTGTCCTTTCTTCCCCATTCACGTAATCAACCATCTACTTTTCTCATTGACTAAAATATTCCTGCTTGCTTCTGAGTTATAAACGGAAGAGGCACTTCTCAGTTGTCGTCTTGCATCTGCACGCTGTGCAATACTGCATACTAGCATTAGCTGCAATGCTTACAAATTCTGGACTCATTCCACTTTACACCTGAGATCAAGAAGAACCAATTGTGTCCCTTTACAGCTCCAAGAAAAGCTCTCACAGTTTTAAGACAGAGCATCCTTGTTCCACATGTTTTAAAACACTATTATGTGTGGTTGTTATTACATGTTATTAATAAATGTGTAATTATGACTCTGTGTGTTACTAAGTTGTATGCCCTCTTCGCATCTCCAAAACATATTCCAAACCATCAGCAAGCTACAGTATCTAAATAACAATATCTGAACTCATCAGCTCATCCCTTCAACTGTCTTATTTAGGAACACTATGCACATTAGAAACCAAAAATGTACCTTAACACAAGCCAGGGAGAGCATCTAGCATGTCTGTTCAAGGCAGAGGACTGTATTTCAGCTAACACACACAAATTTCTTTTATTCTCTTCTATTCAGGCCTCTTCCTGTCTTAGTATGAGTGTATTACAAAATTTCAAGTTGAAGCAATAGATATACGACTTGGAACTAAACTGGTTTAAGCACACTGCTGTCCCTCAGAGCTGCTTTGAAATTAATCAGGCCTATTTAAAAAAAGAACAAGACAATAACCAGCAAATATTCAAGGTTTACATACAGAAAAGCCTTTCACTTAAGTTGTTAGTATTTGTGATGCAGTCACCAGTTAACATATGGATCTTCAGCTCAAATGAGTCATTAATTTCGCTGCAGAAATGCTGTTGGTGCATCTTCCAGTCAAATACAATGTTAACTTTTTCCTTTGCCATTAGAGTGAGCAATTGAACATTTCACTCCCGACTGGTTCTTTGGCTTAAGAGTCACACTCTGAAATTGAAAACTGCTTGCTCCAACAAAACACACCTCTCGACAGAACCAGAAAACATTTAATTTCCTGAGTCTGAAGGCACCCCCATTCTAGGCCAAAAGGGAAAAAAAAAAAAAAGCTCTGCTGGGGGAGAAGGGAGCTTCAAGCTGAAATACAACATCCAAACCATTATACACATCTTACTGAGACACCCAAGTAAAATCTTCATTCAAAAAGAACTCTACACCCATTATTTACCCAAATCCTTAAACATTACTTTTTCATTATAAAGTTCAGGAATCCACAACATATGATCTGTAAAAGCTGCTGCAAATATGCTGAAATAGATGCCAATGACCAACCTCATACAAGACAGACCGATCTCCAAAGAAATTCCAGCATAATTCAACAGACGGATGGGTCTCAGTAAATTTCAGGGAAGGCAGATTACCTATGTAGCCACTAGAGTCTTCCCTACACTCTATAATAATTAATTCCAGGTTTAGAGATTAAGAAGGCCCTAAAAAGCTTTCTATTAAAACTCAAAGCAAATACCTCATTCTCAGTCTCCTAGAAGATGTGGAATATGTGCAACTGAGCAGCTGCAAGCTGACTCCACGGTGGGATATGCTGCTCAAACACACCCAAAACGACATCAAGTACAGATAGCAGACAAAAAGAAAGAAAAAAAAAAAAAAAAGCAAGAAATAGCACAAACTACATGAAAATAGATGTATTTTAAGCTGAGAGCAGCAAATCAAACGTGGCTTCAGTGTATTGTTCTTTCTTTGGACTATAGAAGAAACAGAAAGGAAGGAAACAGAAAGGAAGGAAACAGAAAGGAAGGAAACAGAAAGGAAGGAAACAGAAAGGAAGGAAACAGAAAGGAAGGAAACAGAAAGGAAGGAAACAGAAAGGAAGGAAACAGAAAGAGAAGGAAGGAAACAGAAAGGAAGGAACAGAAAGGAAGGAAACAGAAAGGAAGGAAACAGAAAGGAAGGAAACAGAAAGGAAGGAAACAGAAAGGAAGGAAACAGAAAGGAAGGAAACAGAAAGGAAGGAAACAGAAAGGAAGGAAACAGAAAGGAAGGAAACAGAAAGGAAGGAAACAGAAAGGAAGGAAACAGAAAGGAAGGAAACAGAAGGAAGGAACAGAAAGGAAGGAAACAGAAAGGAAGGAAACAGAAAGGAAGGAACAGAAAGAAGGAAACAGAAAGGAAGGAAACAGAAAGGAAGGAAACAGAAAAGGAGGAAACAGAAAGGAAGGAAACAGAAGGAAGGAAACAGAAAGGAAGGAAACAGAAAGGAAGGAAACAGAAAGGAAGGAAACAGAAAGGAAGGAAACAGAAAGGAAGGAAACAGAAAGGAAGGAAACAGAAAGGAAGGAAACAGAAAGGAAGGAAACAGAAAGGAAGGAAACAGAAAGGAGGAAACAGAAAGGAAGGAAACAGAAAGGAAGGAAACAGAAAGGAAGGAAACAGAAGTCTTCCAAAACAAACAGAAGTTTCTTATATAGGATTGAAACAGGAAAATAATCTCTATCCACTAACAACTTATGAGTTCTTCAAACTCTCCAAGTAAAAGGAGAGGTGTCAACCAATAAGAAAGCACAAAATATAACAGGAGGGCATATTTGCTGAGGGATTTGCTTTTATCAGAAGTAATTTACTCCACTAAATGGGAGTAAAACCACCAAGAAGCTGAGAAAAGTCTAGTCACTGGCGAGGTTCCACTCAACTGCAATTTGCCATACACCACTTCAAACAGAGCAGCAGATCCAAGCTTCAACTTGAGGTGCCTCCTTCCAGCATCTCCGTGGATTCGCTCTCTGAAGTGTGATGGGAATCATTTGCCAGCACCCAGGAAGTAAATCACCTTTCCAGAATGAACTTCAGTAAAAACAGTTTCATCTGACAAGAAAATGAAGTTGACTTTCGGGGTCACAATGATTTCGTAGCATCCCAGGAAGTCAACTAAAACAAGCAACTCTGCCTTTTTATAATACTGACATAGAGGGGAAAAAGGTTCACAGCTCTCACATCACCATTTGCCAGCAAACTAGAAAGCTGCTTCTTTTCAAAATATATAAGCTTTATATTATTTATCTATACATTATATGCATATTAGAATTATATCACATAAATATATTTTTACATATATAAATAAAATTTATACTTGAAGGCTTCAGACACAGAAAAACACTGATCTGAGTGTCAGAAGGAAGGTACCAGTAATGAGACATCTTAGAACGTTCACCACAGCCCAAGCCAGATAATTCAGTTCAGTAATTGTATTCCCTTCACTAGATAAATTTAAGCATATACTGATTCACAAAATATAAATGTTTACATTCAATTAAGCTTAAAATAGTCCAAAAATAGACTTCCTTGAAGATTCTCAAATAAGATTTCAACTACAATACCAGCTAGTTAGTACTTCACAGATAAGCAGCTTGATATACTTTTCTTCAGAAGATAATTAGCATGTTAAAAATCTTTAGTCTCTAAAATATATTTAAAAAGTATCAACCTTTTCCACTATGATGAGGTCTCCAACTTGTATGTCTGAACTCTTAACTTGCACTTTACCTTAAAAAAAAGAAGAAATGTAATCAACTTAGGCAGACATTAATAAAGAGTCACAAGAATATAAATCCCAGAATACAAATTATACTTCAAGACATTATTGTTTGGTGAAAATGTTACAATTTATACAAAATGGATCTCTGTTGAACACAATAAATAGGTTTCATCCATTTGAAATAATAACTCATTGGGTTAAAAAGTCTAGTTTTGTAACCAGTTTGTTATTGTGTTAGAGGGAAAAACTATGTGTGGAAGACGCTCAAGCCTGGTCTACGGTATCAATAACAGAGTTGTAAAGTTGGAAAAAGGAGTCTCTCACATCTACCAGGAGACAACACTTCTATTTCTGACGAGTCAAGAGTTGTTAGGCGGACAGTCACCCAACATCATCACACACACGAGTTGTTAGTCACAGCCCAGTTACCAACAGGTAGCCTTGCCCAGCCACTAAAGCCACTGATGCAACTGGCATGGTCTGAGGTTTGTTGGCAATTATAGTGGAAAAGAGGTCAGTCTCTCCAAAGTCAGAAGAAATGCCCGAAGATTTCATATCAGAAAAGTAACATGTCAAAAGCTGAAATAGAGGTTTTGCATTCTCTCCAGCTGCCCATTCGGCAACTGCTGCCACCAACTCATTCAAAAATACACAGCACACATACCAATTTAATTTATCCATGTTCTGTAGGGTACTAATATTTGTAAGACTGTTAAGTTTTAATGTTCTTATTTGAAGGACTGAAAAACTGAGACAGAGAGGTTAAGTTCCTGCCCAAAATGATTTATTGTTGATCTCATTAGAATTCTGGAGTTCTAGTCCCAGGTCCTTGCTACAATTCCAGAAAAAGTTGCTTCCCTGAGTTAAGAAAAAGCCCAAATAAGTAAAAAAAAAAAACAAACACCCTTTGTAGACAAACAAGTCCTGACATATAGATATCCTCTTCCAAGATATAACAGGTGATAAATCCAGAACCTGTTAACTCAGGATATAAACACATCCATATTTACACAGCCTTATGAGCTGAAACACACACCAACAGGAAATATCTTTTCCCATCAGAAACACTATCGTGATTCCAAGCAGCAGGTACCTGATCAGCAGGTGTCAGATGGCAAGTAGGTACCTACAAGGGTAGGTGCTAGGGTTCTAAATTAAAATCACACTGAACAAATTAGAACAGAAGACCCAAAAAAGCACAGGATGAGCAGCGATCGCTTTGGAGTTTAGTCAAAAGTACTACGAATAGTAGATTTGTCAATAATAAATTCCTGTAGCTAACTTTTAATACATTTTCCATTACATTAGCACTTCTAAAACCGTGTTGGCAGAGGAAAATCAGAACTTTTGTTTGCCTGTCTGCAAAGTTATTTCTGAAAGCCAGTCTTCGTTATTGATAATGATTTTTACAACAGTTCGGTTTTTTTGGTTGCTGAACACACCTTCACCCCTCCACCCTCAAATATAGAACAAATTATATTTTCCATCTGACCAACTCTGCCATAACGCATTTAGGAGGGCGAAGGGAGGAGCAGAAGACCAAGGTATAAAAAGCTGTAGCAAGAAACATTGGCAGTTTTCTACAGGGGTTTCAAGATACTTGTGGAAATTCGGTTAGCGTCAATCTCTCAACAATAATTTTTTTCTTCACTCTAAAGTAACTTAATACTAAAGCTGAACCACTAAAAGAACTGTCTGATACCAAACCAACATATTTAGTCTGCTTAACTGCACCAGCCAGTGAATTCTCTTCATAAATTCTAAAGTTTAGACTAGAAGTGAAGAATATATAGCAGAAAAACACTGTCATGTTTACTTTGCTTTCTAAGCCTGTTAGCATTCCCAAAAGGATAGCATTTCGTAGAATCATAGAATAGTTAGGGTTGGAAGGGACCTCAATATTTTGTTTTCAATTCCTCTGCTAACTATTTTCACCAGTTTATCAGTGTGATAACCAAGTCAATCCACTGATTACAGTAATAACGGCCACAAAACTCCTAGAACCAGCTGTGTTAAGACTCAGATCTGTGTCACCTACGCAGTCATGTATGACCAAAACCACTCAGAGACACTAATCAAATGCAACTGCTAGCACTTTTATCAACTTGAAGAACTGAATTTTCCATAGGCATGTTTTAACAGCATCTTCAGTAAAGATCAGAAGACACTAAGCCCCAGAGGACAAGAGAAGGTAGAACATTCATTTCCAACATGATGTAGGGCAGACAAAAAGCAAAGACTCCTGGTGCCAAGTATTCCCACAGGAACCCACACTGCACCTCTGCCTGTACTCAAGTCTAGCAATCCTGGGAATGTCACATTATGAAAAAAGGTTCCTTACCAGGCTGTTTTCCAGGTGGCTTAGTGTAACGCTACAGAACACCATCTTTGTTACACACTAATGTGTCTTACAGTATCCTGTCTATCCCCACACGTAAGGAAGTGGCCTGTGACGTAGAAGACAATTAATTCTGAATGGCAGGACATATTCATAGAATCATAGAATGGTTAGGGCTGGAAGGGACCTTCAAAGGTCATCTAGTCCAAACCCCTTGCAAGGAACAGGGAATTAAAAAATAATTCATTATTCCATTAAAATATTCCATTAATATTCCATTAAAAAATAAATGGTAAAACATGGCAGTAATTCAAAAAGCGCCTTAAACTTTTGAAAAGTCAACAAATAACACTTCCTTTTTGACTAGCAAAAAAGAGACTCATTAGCTACCATTTCAGAGAACATTAAAATAATGCAATACTACATCGTAGTGAAGATGCATTTAGAGAGGAAAAAAAAGACACTGAATGTTATTCACTGCATAACTTATTTTTGCAAACTATTTTTTCTCTAAAAACATCTCCATCCCAAAACGCTCTTCGCCATCTGTGTAATTACCAATAAAAAGTCCAAAGCTGTCAGAAGTGGCTGCGCATCCAGACTTTATAGTCCACCAAGGCGCAAGGCTTTCGCCTAAAGCAACTTATAGAATTATGCAGAACTGGAACACTGAAATGTGTCTGTAGTAACTCATTATACTCCCCAAAAAACGCCTTTTGAAATGAATTGCAATGATTTGAAAAACTAATATCTCATATGTGCTAAGTTTTTATGTGAAATACTTAAGAAACAAAGTAAACAAAACGTGGGTATATACTAGATCAGAAACGACTTTGTTTCTTTTTATTAAAAAGTTTCTCTACCACCTGAGTGCAAGCTACTCCTGAAAGAACAGTAAGTTCTGAAAGCAGCGTTTTCTAATTCTTTTTAATCTGCTATTACATCTTTGCCATGGTACCTTGAATGCTGGCTGAAGTACTGCTTCTGGCATTGGTGACAGAGCTTGTCTCTAACCCAGTAATACAAAACTCTCAACTGAATGGAGTCAAGTATAGACCATATGAAGGTTTTACCTGGCATCTATTAGCCTGAGTCATCAGCATAATTAGAGCTGCTAATTTCTGCTGTTGCTTACTGCTTCCCTAATCAGCTAGATTAAATTGATACAATTCTTGAAAAACTTACCTGTTCCAAATGGTCTAAATACCAGGAATGAGGTCGTCAGTAGGTCTGAAATATTGCAAACAATAAAGACCTAGTGTTGTACCTTTAGATTCAGAAATAATGCTGAGGGTTTTTAAGGCAGTGGCTTTTTAAAAAGCAGAAGGACGACCTGTTCTTGAAGAGCTGAAATTCTAACGTTACGAGTGGTTTCAATACAGATTTCAAAAAACTGCAAAAGAATAACATTACAATAATCAAGACATTCTGGCAAACGTCTTTAAATTTTAAAGTTGCAGATAGCATCATTATAAACAATTGAAAACTGACTGCCTCTTGACAGAGACCATTCTGCAATTTTAAAAAAGGACAAAAAAAAGGCAAATCTAACTAGGAAAGCTTCAGGGCAGGACTGTGAACTTCAAGAATGGGAAGGGAAAGAGTTAAAACTGCTTTACAATTTGATTATCCAATTGGCTTTTGGCAGCTTAAGGAAAGAGATAATAGTCTTTTGATGAACTTGAGGTGATTCTTCTGCAGAATAGCAGCGGTTTTTCATAGGCACTGAACTGGTCAGACCTAAGTGCACGGGACAAGAAGCTGTGCCAGAAGTATAACGGTCCCTTAAGAAAGAAAAGTGGGAAGTCATAGAATCACAGAACGGTTTGGGTTGGAAAGGACCTCAAAGATCATCTTGTTTCAACCCTCCTGCCATGGGCAGGGACACCCTCCACTACACCAGGTTGCCCAAAGCCCCATCCAACCTGGCCTTGAACACTGCCAGGGATGGGGCAGCCACAGCTTCTCTGGGCAACCTGTGCCAGTGCCTCACCACCCTCAGGGTGAAAAATGTCTTCCTTAGATCTAATCTAAATCTGCCCTCTTCCAGTTTAAAGCCATTTCCCCTCGTCCTATAAGCCACTGCCCCTTGTCCTGTAAGTCCTCCCAAACCTGCATGCACAAATTTTTCCACTGCAGTTTCTGCTCTACAAAAGGATACGCAGGTGAGCTGCTCTGAAGCAGAAAAAGGCAAATAAGTTTCCAAGATCTTCAATAGCAAGATAATTTCAGTTCTACAGGTAGATATGCTTCCTCCCTCTGACTTTAACTTGCATACTGACTGAGAACTGTCTATTAAGGATTTGCAGACTTTGATACACAAAAAAAGGAAAGCAGATTTTGCAACAAATCTCAAAAAGATTAGGACAGCAGAATACATCACACCCTGAACAACTTAGAGATTCAATACCATAATCTAGGGAAGTATACAAGGGAAAAGTTCATAGAATCATAGAATGGTCAGGGCTGGAAGGGACCTTCAAAGGTCATCTAGTCCAACCCCCCTGCAAGGAACAGGGATATCTCCAATTAAAAACTTTCACATGAAAGACATGGAGAAGGGTACACTTAACTGACGTGCTCGCAAAAAAGTTCATACATTTACTGATGGGTGTGTTTCATCACTTGCCACAAAGGGCTGAAAAAGTAGAAATCAATCAAATTTCACGTGTAACAAGTTCACCTTTTTGACAAGTGCGAAGATACACGTAGCAAATTCATCACGGGATGCCTGGAGACTGAACTTTGCCATGCCATGCTACATGACAAACAGAAAACTACGTAACACTGGATAGCTCATGGGTCAGAACCAGTGTATGGACATTAAGTTGGCCACTGCTGTCTACATACAATTAACACATCAAACAGATGCCCCATTCTCCACTGACTTCCTGCTTGGAACAGCTCATTATTATAAAAAAAGCTAAGATTTACTGATCAGAACAAATACTTATTCAAGGTCTTGAATTACTAGAAAGAAACTCTACATCTTCAAGAGTGAATCCACCCTCTTCGAAAAGCTGGTGCTTCTTACACCAGCAACACGCAGGTCATAAGGCAACATTCACATGTTTTACCTGTTTAGGGGTTCCTGAGGCCAAGAATGACTCCCCAGAAAGTCAACATTGCTATGTAGTCAAAGAATTCCTGATTTTAATCTATTGCAACGCTGTATAAAAAGATTTTAACTTACAAATCAGCCTACCCACACTATCTTTATACAAGTAATTAACCATAGGTCACATCCCTGTAGCTTCTCTTGCTACAAATGTTTGCTTCCCCATAGTGAACAATTTTGCAAAACAACTAACCAGAAGTGATTGAATTCTCATTTTTATCTTCTATAAATGGTACGATTAAACCAACAGTAACACTGAACCTTACTAACTTTAAATTTTCCTACTGCCAAATTCGAGCAAAGGCAACCTGCTTAACCTCTCCATGTCAGTTTCTCCATCTTTGAGATGAGATACTTATTTCAAAGAAAAGACTGTAAAACCTACACAAGTCAAAAATCACTAGGAAAAAAAATGATGCTAGAGCAGTATAAAGTGCAGTTCCACTCTGAAAAGTGACTCTTAAGAGTGGCATCGATTTTCAGGCTTTTAATTAAATCAGTATCAAGTTTGTTCATTCACAAGTAACAAAGCCTTCTTTCTCGAAACCATTAGCCTGTAGGTTAGTACAGTAAGCCTAAGTGAATTTTTCCACTTGAAGAGTACTGCCAGTATTAAAAATTAGGTAGGTTATACCAAAAGTTATTTATAAAAATAGTTAGCAGAAGTATAGTACTTGACTTTATTAGTTTGCACAGATAAATATCTAAATCCTTCTCAAAATCTGTAACAATGTTGGTCTAATTTTATCACAGCAGGAAGTCCCATTTTCTGCCTGAAAATGATACCTTTTGGCTTCAGAATGCCTTATTGTGAAAGAACCCTATCTTATGAAAAAGGTCCAAATTTATCATCTATTCATTATTTTATATATGTGCTTATGGTAATTTTTAGTACAGCTTAATTTTGAGTGGGGTCTGTAACACAGTTTTCATTCTTAAAATCAGCCACAACTCAAAACACTGTTAGCTCATCAATCACACCATTGTCAACATAAAAAAACCCACAAAACAGAATAAAAACCAAGTATGAATTCGTGATGGCACTGACACCAAATCCTGAAAGTCAAAATAGACATACACATTTGTTGGTAAAAGCTGATACTTTTATTTTTTTTATATACTTTTTTTCTTTACAAAGGACATTTTTAGAATTTCCTTTGAACAAGTCACTGCTCCACTGCTCTCTGTCACGACTGCTGGGCTTTACCTAGATACTATTTTAAAAATCTCTATTCCATATCTAGAAAACTCCTGCGTCAAGGTAACCAAATCAGATTTTAATTCACCAGCTTTCTTATTTCTAGGAGAAGCTACAAATGGAAAAAGTTTCTCAAATACACATAACCTCATGAAATCTTTCATGAACTGGAGAAGAAGAAATCAGGATTCCAAAACTTCTACTTAAATGCTGCTTAAATGCCCAGCAATTTACCAGAAACTCCAATATTATGTTTAAACAAGTTAAGAGAGAAAAGAAGCACAAAAGGCACCAAACTCAGCTCTTAAATCAGCAAATGTCTTGATTTTACATCATTTACTGGTAACTATAAACTATAGATGTGCTTCCAGAGCTAAGAATTTCAGCTTACTGGCACTGTTGCTGAGTAGGGTAGCACAGTACTATCTGTTTCAGAGGTGAATGTTCAGTAGCCTACTGGAATGGATCTAAAAAATGGATAAACCGACTCGCAGGTTAAATTACAACTTTGAAAGAAAAGCCGTGAAGAGTCCGTTTCTTTACGGATTGGATTAAAGGCTGTAAAGATCTGGAGGCCAGCAACGCAGCCACTCGTGTTAAACTATAGCTATTCCATTGAAATTTGGGAATTTCCACAGTGGTATGTCTAAATGTTGATAAACCTATTTCAGGCTGACAAGGAAGGGAAGAATAACAGGCAAATATTCCCTACAGTTGCTCCCTTCTGCGTGCAAACCCCAGAAAATGATGCAAGACTCTATCCTGAACGGAAGCAGTGTAAGCTCCTCTCAGCTGCCAGGTTTTATCATCACTGATGAGAATACTGCCTGTTTACTTACCTTGCAATTACTTTCTAAGACAGAACATACTTGTATTACATTACAAGCTTTTCATCCCTTTTTTTCTGGAGAGAATATTATCCAGAGCTACTCCAAGAATTTAGATTCTAATTGAGATTCACAGATCTGGTTAGGTTACTCTTCCCACAGACTCTCAGATGATGTTCACCAAAATAAACTAAAAAGTGCAGTGAAATGTATGTTGGGAATTAGTGAATAGAATTTACGCTTGGCACAATGTATGGCATATACTCTAACACGTTCCTCGACAACTTCCCACTTTCTAGGGCTTTTATGCCAAGGGAAATCCTTAACAGAGACTTCCCAGGATATTGTAGCAAAATAACTTCTGAGGGTGACACCAAGGCCATGTTGTTTCATAAGGTTTATTCATTCCAGTTCCACTCGGTAATAGGTTATTCATTATTTTCTGGCACCCTTCTATGTGGCACAGTTCTGAATCTAAATGGTAAAATATGCTAAGAAACATAAAAGTGGAGAGGAGAGCATGGTTTTTTTCCTCTTATGCTCGTGTTTAAAATCTACAACATCCTACCAAATTTGTCACTTCGCAGCTGAAGTGCTTCATTTCCATCAAAAGACTTTGTGAAAAAACTGACAAAGGTTTTGAGTCCAAAACAAGTCATAACTGTGATTTCTTCTTTTATTAATTTCTGGAAAGGAAACTGGATGTTCCTGCTGCATGATCATATAGATCTCCAATTACACGCGAAAACGGAAATCAATATTTTTGATACTGAAGCTGACTCACAAGGCATCTTCCTTTTCTCAAGCACAAAATACATCCACCAAGTTTGAAAGGCTCTAGTGAATTTTAATTAGATGGTATTAGTTACTGATCCCTTATTTCCTATATGCACTTGATACACAGCTGATAGCGTTGCTGAGTTACTGCTCGGTATCAATTTCAGAGGAGAACTGCACTTTGAAGAAACAGTAAACAGCAGAATGCTTCAAAAATGCATACAATTCTATACATCCACCTTCACAAACAACAAAAGATTTACAACACTTCTTAAACAGACCAAGTTTAACAGTCATATTGATCTGAGAGAAATTAAGTACTTTAGCTCAGGACCCGCTTCATTCCAAGTAGTGCGGCTTGAGACTATTAGTTATTTCTTCGAACTGAAAGTCTGTAAACGTAGCTGAGATATTTGGAAGGATTTATACAAATGGCTTTGCTCACCTCGCACTGTCAGCTTGCTATATAACTGGGAGTTCATTTCCTTGTCTCTCTTGTAACGTCGAAATTCATCAACGGCTTCCCGTGCCACCGTGACCGTCAAAACAAATCCCTGTTCAAGATATAATTATGCAATTCAGAATTCTCAGAGTGCCAAAATAGAAACACAAGTAGGAACACTATACACAGTAAGAACATGTGCTTAGAATATTTACTTTTTTTTTTTCCTCATGTGGATTTTGGTATTTTCTGCAATCTGTTAAAATAATTCGGTTTGAAAAAAAAAAAGGAAAATCATACTTGCACATTGTACAAATATGATTAGATAAGGTTCTAGACTATCTGCCCAGCTTCAGACACCCACCAATACCTTCCTTCTATAGAATAAAATTTACACCATTATACTTCTTTTCTTGCAGAAGTCCCAACCTTCCCCTAAGCTCCCAGCAATAAGAAACGAGTGAAGGTGCAGAGTTTTCATAAAGGAGTCTTGACTATCTCCTTTCCAACAGCAAGGGCTGTTTTGCAGTTGCAGTCCCAAATTCCAAGGCTTACCCCGTTGCAACCTTATAGTTAAACACTTCTCACTTGTTCAGGTTTACATTAGCTACAACAATGATATTACAACTACCCAGAACAAAAAAGTGCCTTTGCAAAATGCATTCTTTTTCACTCCTAGGGCATAACTGTAGGGTTTTCCCTTTTTCTGGCAGCAGCATTTTCACAAGCTTTAGCAGCACAGACATTGTAGCACCTCCGAATATATTTGCCCTTTGCAAATACCTTATTAACTAGACAGCAATCAAAGCACAGAATGCAAGGTGTTAATTGCAGGAATTTCCCCTAGTGGCCACCACACCTTGCTGGGCAGCTCAGCGCAGCTCACTGTGACTACAAGGAAATATTTAAGACAGACATTTCCCTTTTTCTTCATTTGCTCAAAGGAACTTGACACTCTTCCAAAGAGGAGCTGAAATCGTGAAGTCAATCTTACAAAAAACCCCAAAACTGTCATCTTTCTCAAACTGTAAGCAGTTAAATATCTTTAGTACACTGCTTACAATCAAACCTGTATGCTCCACATCCTTGGTATGTTGGGCTTGAAATGAGAAGTCTGTTCCCTACTGGGCAAATGGGATCAAAGTAGGAAAACACAGTCTTGTTTGAAGAACTCCAGTGCTTGATCTAAGTGTATTATGTCTGCCTGTTGTAAAAACTGCTAAAGCAAAAAAAACCACCTAAGAAATACACAACCAAAAAAACCCCACGTATCACCAAAAAAACACAAAAACCTTTTAGCACATAGTCAACTTCTATTCCGTTGGTTTTATGCATCAGGTCAAACAATGTTTTTTTTTTTCTTTAAAATCTTGACAGAAAATACAAGCCAGGTCATAGTTAGTCCTCTGATTATTACTGAAAATTTATCAGCTGTTACATGATCTTCAGAGAGAACCAAACTTAAACGTTAAGCAACCAAGACAGCCCACTGGGTCTGACTTAAATGTTTTGTATTTTCATCACACATACTGAGCCTTACTCAACATCCAATTCATCTCTTCTACCTGGAGGTTAATCATCAGTAGAAAAGCTATGCAAGTAGAAACAAGTGAGTTCAGCAAAACAGGGAACCACTAGCACTAAATGAGATATTGTGTTTTCAAACTGTATGGGAAAACTGGGAAACAGCATTCAAAACACCCTGGAGTAAGACAAACACATCTATACAGAACAGATCACTGGTATTTGCAGAATACAGTATCTTCTCCCAGTGATGAGAAGGACTGAGATGTTAAGTGATTTTTTTTTCCTTACTACCTCACTAACATATAGAGCTGTACACAGCACTTCCCTGTGAAGAGACCAATTTCCAGACCAGACCTACTCCTGTCTTTTCTTACTGGGTCAGTGAAAAAGAGCTTTGTAAATATCCATTTCAAATCCCACTGTTGAACAAGCTTTCTGTCTTGGAAGTGTTTTTTTGACACAGCAGAAGCCAAAAGTCGCCTGGAAATAGAGGTGTGAAGAACCTCCAGGACAGTCTCTTCGTTCATCAATACTTAAAAGGACACATGTTGCAACAATTAAAACAATGAAATCGATCCAGAATATTTACTCTATTGACTTGTTAAGAATGACCTTTACTCAAGCAGTCAGCATGTCACTGTTTCTCTTCAATATCACTGAGAATAAATGCTACTGAAAAATACCATTTTTTTTTATAAATTTAGAAAATAAAGCATTTGTTCTTCCTGCCTTGCTTTTAAATCTAAGGTGGAGGGGCCGGGAGGAAGATGAAAGAGAAGGCAATGATCTGGTTACAAACAAGAAAAGAATTCCAAATCATGGAACTACAGCTGGCAGACTATCAAAAGGGTCTCCTCTAAAGAGAATACAATTTTCAAACCTTAGGAAACATGAATTAGAAGCAACTGGTTTGAATGGTTTCCCAAGAAAATACTCCAGAGGGCTCAATAATAGTAAGACGTTCGGAAGCCAGTGCAACTGGCAGGGTAATCCATTAGGAAAAGTGTATTTAATGAGTAACTTATTTTCACTACACATTTTCCTCCTGGTTTATCCATGGCTTTAAAATATTTCATGTGAAAAAAGGACATGATCAAAACCAAAACAGAAGGAACATAAAAAAATCTACGCTTTCAATTCTGACCTAGCCTGAAAACATGAAATAGTGAGCAAACAGCAACAAACTCCAAGAAATTTAACACACGAGTTCCCTGTGTTACCAAATAAGGTTCTCTACTAGCTGAAGGGTTTTTTGGTTTGGTTAAAAAACCAACATCCAGCCTGTGGGGCAGGAGAGGGGTAGAGGTGGTGGGAGGGAGGGCTATCAAACAACAGCTTCCGGAGTATCAGACGGAAAATACTGTCATTTCAAATCAGCATTTTACTTCTGTTACATACTTTAATCACTGTAGTTTCCCAGATGCAAATTTATGAGACGTACGTATACATGAACTTTCCATCTGAAGTTAAAAAACCCCAAAACTTCTAGTTAATAGTATTTTTCTGTTTACCAGAGGAGCCCAGTACGTGTACAGGTAGCCTATTTTCAATGCTGGTACAAACTGTGAGCAGGACACGACGAGAAAATAGAGATTCAAGAAAAACTTGAACTGTTCATATAAAACCTAAAATGAAAAACACAAAATAGATAAATATCTTAAAATTTTACCCATAACATACATAAAATTCACTTTTGCATGGCAGTAGACATAAAACCATTCTATGGCATGGTACTATTAGAGTATTATATAACTCAATATGCTATATATCATCACAAACTACTACATGTGCTATAAGTTATTTTAATATTATACTGCTATCATTGTTGAGAAAAACTCTTTGATATTAATGCTTATTTTCACTTTGAAAAAGCAATTTGCTAAGTTTGTGATATTTTTGAAAACTGGGCTATGTGAACTCATCTATCTTCACAAATATTAAAATGTATATAAAGATCACTGTGCAAAGATTTACTCTGAAATGTTAACAGTAAACAGAATTCAGATGTTTGTAGAAGCATCTTGGAATAATTTTATGTCCACAATAGCTACCTTTAAGTTTATGATTTCAAATAGTTTTTGAAAATTTTCTTTTTTTTTATAGTATCAATTAAAAAAGCAAAGTAAGTTTGTGAGCACCTGAATTCTCATTGCTTACATCAAGTTTTCATTTTAAACTGCCAAAGCTTTTCTTCCTAAAAATACAGCACTAAAAGTAAGTCTTAATTTTTCCTTAAGTACCAATACTTGAAGCCTGTTTTAGCTGTCTCACCATGTCTTTCTGTCTTAAAAATTTTCATGTCCTGGCCTTCAAAAAAATAATCCTTGGCATCGAACAAACAGAAACCCTTTACAAGAATTTTACCCTGGTCTTTGCCATATGAACTGCTGCAGAGTAACAACACCAAGTAGGCTACACGAACTCCTTGCTACTTTTGTTCACCCTCCTCAACGCAGCCACTGATGTTTCTCCTCTTGAGGAGCTGGAAGCTCTACAGCTCGTCCGCCTTCTTTCCCAAGTCCTTTGGTTCTCAAGGGACAAAGGCTACCATCGACTCAGCCAACACTACCGTTTCCCACTGTTCTTAAAAACAGCAAAACTACTCAATGGTCAAGAATAAATTTTGTTTAGGAGGATAAAACAAACGTTACAGAAAAGATCCAGTGAGTAAGATATGTTTTTTAATAAATCACGTGTTAGGTCTAAACTCCAAGATAATTGTTCAAGTTTTAAGTGAAGACACAGTAACCTTATCACAGGTTACACTGTCCCATATTCCAAAGGAATGACAGATGCAGAGATTCCTTTGGTACTTAAAGGCACCACTTCAGCAAGTGCATGTTCTCAACGTTGCTTTGGTTCTAACGACCATGCTAAGAACATGATTCACTTTACAGAATTCTGAATCTTCAAAGGCTTCACGTACTTCTTCAGTAGGCCAGGATAACATGGCACCTCCAGCAGGACGATCGGAAGTGGCTACCAAACTTGGAACACTGAAGCTTGAGAAAGTAGATAATCATAGAATCATGGAATGGTTTGGGTTGGAAGGGACCTCAAAGATCATCCAGTTCCAACCCCCCTGTCATGGGCAGGGACACCTTCCACTACACCAGGTTGCCCAAAGCCCCATCCGACCTGGCCTTGAACACTTCCAGGGATAGGGCATCTACAGCTTCTCTGGGCAAACCTGTTCCAGTGCCTCACCACCCTCAGAGTGAAGAATTTCTGCCTTATATCCAATCTAAATTTCCCCTCTTTCAGTTTAAAGCCATTGCCCCTTGTCCTGTCTGTACACACCCTTGTCCAAAGCCCCTCTCCAGCTTTCCTGTAGGCCCCCTTTAAGTATAATCAATTGTTTCAAAGCTAAAAGATTCAAAACAGATCAAAAAGCCACATTTAGAGTGTCTCCATCTTCTGATCTTATAATTCAGTTAATATTACAGGGACTTCTGCATGAAAATTGAAGTTATTGGACAGATGTTTATTCCTCTCATCAGTCCAACGTTATTACTCAATTACATAAAAACCTAAGCTCTAGGAAAAAATATTCAGCAAAGTTTGTTTCAAAGTGTCTTTCTGGCAGGTACAAAGCAGCAGTACCTCAAAATTGCCAATTTCTTGCCAGAGTCCTACACTACTGTTCAGTTAAAGGCTACCTAAGCAGTTTCAAATCAGAAGTTGTTTTCAAAAGTATGGAATTCTACTCCGCTATTTACCAACAAAACTGTAAAGCCAAAAAAAGTCCAATTTGAAGTTTCAGGGCAAGTCAGAAAATGAAACTAATTCAGCTTGAACCTGTATCTTATGTTGATACTGGTGAAATCCATATACTCATTTCTAGCAGTATGTTCAACTGTTTACAAAGACTTGACATATCAGGTCAAAGAAAAGTCCACAGAGGACTTTGGGGGTGCAGATCTACAAGAGCACCCAGAGGAGGCTGGAGCTGAACAGCACCTTCCTACAGATCTTCTGAATCCTGGCAGACCACTGGCAGTTCATTCAACACAACGCTGAACACTTCAGTTTAGTTAAGCAAATGGAAAAGGCTCCAGTTACATGAAACTGATTTAAAAAAAAATAGAGAACTGCTTTGAAGATCTTAAAAACGTGCCCATCACAGATGATATCCGTTACAGAAATTTACACAAAATTCCTAGACAGCTGTACCAAGATGTGTATGAAATAGTAAACTGAAGAACTGGTAGTAAATGTAGAAGTAGGAAATGTTTTACATAAATGTTAGGAAATTAGATGATACTTTGGAAAGGTTACAGCTCTTTTAGCCAGTAAGTAAAATTCTGCTAATTGAAACATTATTTTAAGTTTGTATTTTCACATGAAATCATTGAATTTTACCTGTTGACAACTGTGACGAGAGATACATCTCTCAACAGAACACAAAACTTCACAGGATGAAAATTTCAACCAGGATAAATCTGTGGAGTTTGTATTTACGACTTAGCTACAGTTACGGGTTTGGAACCAATGCGCCCCACAAATGACTTCTAGTGGAACAGCATAAAAACCAGATAGCAACACAGCATTTCTAATCAATGAAAAGTGTTAATTTATGTCTATAATAAAGTTTACAAACATTTTATTTTCTCTAACTACTAGGCTTTACATTCAGGATCTCACTTCATTTTGAAGTTACTGCTGAGTTTCCAAGTACTACCACCAAAATAAAAATCTGATTCTGTTTATAATGTAAAAAAACAAGATTTCGAAAGAGTAAAAAAAGAACAAACATTCTCAACAGGTAATTGCAAACTATGGCTGATCCCTACAGGAAACATGAATTTAGTTTAGGATTTGTAATCTACACTGCAGATTTCTAGTCACAATAATCAATGGATTACTATATGCTAAATGAATTTTGTGGCCTTTAGGAAAACATATGTGGCTTAACCAATTTCAGTGCATTTAATAATTTAAACTTTGGAAGAAGACATTTACTTCGTTCAATAGAGATGAGAATACTTTATCCACCTGTGGTAAGCGACATTTTATTTCTTTGACAGGAGATCAGTCTTAATTATGAAGCCATTAATTTTTTTTGTTTGTTTTAATAAAGAAATGTATTAGAAAGCATCTGCCAGTCATTGGACCAAAGAGGCCAGAAGAACAGAATCGATACTCCTATAAGCCAGCATGAGAACTTAAATAAAAAATTTAGGACAAAGCACATCTGTATTTAAATGTAGAAGACATTCAGAGACACGGGACTCTTGGATGGTGTTAGTAGAAGTAGGAGTAAAAGCTTATTAGTAGAATGTATAATATCACAGCAGCATATATTTTTAGGTTTTAACTACTGAAGCTTCAGAAGTTGTCTCCTCTATTGCTGTATTTCATTATAACAATGAATTTTTTCTTTAAGTATGAACTAGACAAAACTGTAATGTCTCCTTTGTCTTCATACACACTGAACATTACGGGAAAAAATTGAAATTACGACCCACTCTGGCTTCTTAGCAAAAAAAGTGACAAGAAAACTTCCACTCTGCAACAAAAAAAGTCTTGCCAGAAGACTTGAGTCCAAAACCAAAGAGACATCACTGTTTTTAAAACTGCAATAAGAAATACACCTCTGAAAAGTACTAGTTTATTAGCTAGTTATTGTTTTTGTCCTTTAAGGAGCTGCCTGTTTCAGAATACACTATTTATTATGCTTTCAGTGGCAGAGAGTATAAGAAAATATATATGGGAGTACATTGCAATTTTCAGCTATTTATTTCTCAATTGAAGTCAGTGTTTTGTAGTATTTTCACAACTGACTGTGTAGAAGTGCTTCTGTTTTAAAAGAGGATTAGAAATTTCTAATGGTGAACAGAAAAGTGCAAGGAAACCCATCTCAAATTTCTACAGCTTCACCGAATTCCAACCACTCAATCATACACACTGCACTTCTTCAGCAAACACCCCTTTGAAAACAAAACAATTTAGGAAGAAAAAGCAGCCTTGCTCTCAACTGTCAATTTTAATTGAAGACATTGAGACAAATATAAAAAGAAACAGAAGAATCTGGGCAAATAAAATTATCTCTTTGTAGAATTGTCAAAAACACTACAGAACATAGAGTCAGCCCAACACCAAAAAATGGTTAGTAGCCTTACCCCAGGTATAAAGGTAAAGATGTTGTATTTTTGATTTTTTATGGCATTTTTGGGGTATTTTTCTTCACACTTTTCAGGACATCCCAGCCACACCATGCGAGCCTTCAGCTCTTTCTTTCTTCGGCAAATATTTACGAGCCAATCAAAACAACTGAAAAGAAAAACAATTGTTTACTTTAAAACTAAAGACTTGCTGTATGCGATCACTGTTTCCCAACCTGGAACTCTAAAGGCAAATATCTACGAAAAACACGTTTACAATTTTTTGTCACACTTCAATAAGCAAACATGATGTTGACTTGCAATATTTAGGGCAATTACACAGTACTCAATTCAGAAATATACACATATAAACACCTGCACAGTCTTTACAGGAAATCCTAACAAAATAATGACGAGTTTCACCTTGCCCTGACACAGGTTCTAGCTAATTAATTAGCTAAAAATTCTAGCTAATACAAGTCTGCATTAGCAGTGTCTAAATTCCCCCCACTGTTAAATAATTAACTCATCCATGGTACCCTACAGTCCTTTAGCTAAATTCTTTATCTTGTACTACTGATCCTCAAATTATGCTAATGATTGAGAAGGAAATAAGACTTCTGTTAGGAGAAGTTAGAAACATTTCAACAGCTCCGTCTACAATCGCCACATAATTTGTAAATCTTGGTTTCCTCCACAAGACTGCCTATAGCAGACACAAGAAGGAAGGATGCCTAATCACAGAATGACAGAATTTGGGGGACTGGAAGGGACCTCAAAGGATCATCTAGTCCAATCCCCCTGCCGGAGCAGGACCACCTAGATCAGATCACACAAGAACGTGTCCAGGCGGGTTTGGAACCTCTCCAGAGAAGGAGACTCCACAACCTCTCTGGGCAGCCTGTTCCAGTGTTCTGTTCCCCTTACTGGGAAGAAGTTCTTCCTCATGTTTAAGCAGAACCTCCTATGTTCCAGCTTACAACCATTTCCCCTTGTCCTATCGTTGGATGCCACTGAGAAGAGCCTGGCTCCATCCTCATGACAGTCACCCTTTCCATATTTATAAACATGAATGAGGTCGCACTGTCAAACAAACCAAACAGAAAAAAAGAAACCTGATGGAAACGAGGTGAACTTCCATTCACAGGAGAAAGGAAGAACATCCTTTCCTAACCAGTTTAAAATCTACTGAAGAGGGTTTCCACTATGAGCAGTGAGACAGACGGGAAGAGCTCACAGCCACTTTTCAACTAGTGCAATTTGGACAAGGACACTGGAATGATGGGATGAGACTCCTCACATAATATAATCAGCCTAGGACTATACACAGCGGCAGATTATTAATGGAGGTGAGTAGGGATGGTTTGGAAAGAACTGGTCGTGCGGAAAGGAAAGTGGGTTTGCCATACACTGTACATACTTGGTTCACCATCCCGTGTGCTGAAGGAGAAGGTGCCTCAATCATGTTCAGAGCCTGGTTTAGGCAAGTGAAGTGGGAAGACAACAGCCTTCCGTGAACACCTACTGCGACCAAAGCACAGACCTAGCTGGTCACAGTGGGCTTCAGCTACATCACTAGATGAAGCTGAAGGTGAAGGAAAGCGACACGTTTTCTAGTGAGGTTCTTGAATATATTGACTGGTTTTGATACATAAAAAACAACCTAACGATTAGGAAGCTCTTAGAAATTGTATTCAAGTCAACAGAAAGGATTTTGCTGAGAACAGGAGCGGAAAATTATGATCCAGTCACCTCAGCATTGCTTCCTGGATGAATTCTGTGTAGCCACCTAATTTGTATGTATTTGTACACACCTGAAAGAAAACTGAAAGTCTTAACCAACACTGACGTGTCAAGAGTGACCTCTAAAATGGTACTAATTTCCCTCTGAGAAGAACCAGAGGCACTACTGCTTGAGAGTATGTGTACTCCTGGGGCTTTGAGCACCCTCAACTAGTGAAAGATGCCCCTGTCCATGGCCAGGGAGGTTGGACTACATGATCTTTAAAGATGCCTTCCAACCCAAATCATTCCATGATTCTATGTCTCTAATAAAACATAGCTTTCAAGATATTTCTCATAAGGAATGTAAAGAAACATATTCTTGGAACCAACAAGGTTGGAAACATAATTGCAGAGCAGCTTGTTACAAAACCAAAATAATTTCAGTGAAGTTCTGCAAAGCTTTATCTAGAACTTATGGGGTAATTGACTATTGAATATTTCATTTTTCAGACAACGGAAAAGCTAGAAGACATAGGAGTACGTGTAAAGAGGAGATCAGAATTCAAAGCTGTCTTGACAGATTGGAAAAACTACCTGGAAGAGACAGAAAGCAGTTAAACAGGCAAAACTGCAACGTAGTGAAGTTTACACAGAAATAACCAACTATGGGAATACAAAATTGGGAAAGAGTTATCAGATGGCAGCTCAGAAGAGGAGGACTCAGTTACTGCGTGAGCATGATACACATGTGCAAAAAAAAAGGCAGGTATGTGGTCAGCATGGACAGGCATACCACTAGCAAGTCACAAACGCATCCCTTTTTCTCAATCCGGTGCTAGCAAGATCTCAGCTGGCTTACAATACCATTTAGAATGTCAAATTTCAACCAGTAGACCTATTGGGAAAATAAAGACCACGCACAAGAGCAGCAAAACAACTACAAGTCTAGAAAGCGGGCAGTCTCATCTACTAGATACACCAAAAGAGTTGTCCAGAGAAGGCTGAGTGTGGACCCAATATGGTTTCAAGCATGTAAGAAACATCTGCAAAGAGGAACTGGACAATTATTCTCTAGGTCCACCACGATTAAGAAAGGATGGACTTCAACTGTGGCAAATAAATAAGGACGGGAGGAGACAGACGTTGAGTAAATGCTTCTAACTACTAAGGGTGGAAAGAAACACTTAAGGAGGCTGGAATTGCTTCCACTGCAGGTCTCTCAAGATCTGGTTAGATCAGACACAAGTGATAGGTGTAATTCATCCTGTGCAGGCAAGGAATCGACTGGACGACCTCGTACGGTCCTTTCCTCTCCTGTTTTTCCACAATTACAGAATCATGGAACGCACAAATACGCAGGAAGGAAGGCTGATAGCACACCATCGCCACAGTCCCACTTGAAAACATTCTTATCTGTAGCCTACATTATCCCAGGCCTATGACAAACTAATTTTGCCAAAGGACAAATGGAATTAAAAGTTGCAGGCCCTTTTTAAAGAAAACTAGAAGTTACGTAATAGTAAAATCATTCAAAGCCACATTCACTTTGGTATGGAAATGCCACTACACCAATACTCACAAGCTGACATTGAAGCCACTTCAGTTTTAAATGTTGGATTCTTAAGATTTCCTCCCTGAAGCTTTCACTATGGGATGGACATCAATTTGTTTGGATCCTCTGTAAACATGCATTTTCAGTTACATCCACCCCGCATCTTTAAAACCTGTAAAACTGTCCGAATGGCTGAAACAACGCAGGCTGTGTGCTTGCAGGAGAAGGTGGACCAGTTCCACGCAGTGTGAGCTTGGATTTCCACTGGATTTCCACTGGATTTCCACTGGATTTCCACTGGATTTCCACTGGATTTCCACTGGATTTCCATGATAAAACCGCTCATGGAATCAAACCTTTAAACATATTATTTTCAAGGGCAAGGGGGTGGAGAGGACAACACAAAAGAAGAGATAGCTTAGCTGTAGAGTGAGAACTGTTGAGACTCATCAGTACCAAAAAAGTTCCAAGGAAAATATTTTTTTCCAGAGAAAGTAAACAAGCATGACAGCTTCTGTTTACAAGCCCACAGAAAAAAACTTCCTGACAGCCTTTGAATTTTTGCATTTTGCTTAAATCAGTCTGAATTTAAACTGTAAACAGACTGAACATTTGACTAGGCACAGTGTCTTTTGTGGAATAAATTCCTCGGACACTGAGGACTTCTCTATTGCTAAAACTAAACATTTGACAAAAGCAACTGAATTATACTGCCCTCCTTCCACGGAGTGTCCTCTTCTTGAAACCACTTCTTCCACTGCAGGTGGCCAGAGAAGCTGATACAGATGCCATAATGACCACTGGTTTCACAAATGCCAAAAAGTACCGACATAGGAATGACGTCCACCTCGGAGACAACCCCAATACCTTTGAAAAAAGGGATTTGACTGACACAACGCTCGAGTTCTCAGATGCAAGAAAATCTCGGATGATGGAAACACTACAGGTTATGCCCAGATCAGTACTGTAATGGTTCAGATGAGTTTTACAACCTTAAAAGTAAAAATCAGCCATTTACAGTCTCAGCAGTAATCGCTGTTATATCACAGGAAGAACGAGGTGGACATGCTGGCCTCAGAAACCCTAATTGATTCAGATTTTTTAAGAACAGTGAAGTCTATCCGATATTTTTGAAACTCAAGATTATCAACACCCTAAACACACTTATTCTGTTCTCAAACTAACATTCCCCAATACAGAAACCGTTTTTGTGCAAGGGTATGGACCCTTTCATGGGCTTTTTGCACCCACTAAATTTGTGTGAAACAAACATCAGGAGATAGATCAGGCTCTGAGCTTCAAATACCCTAAAACCATCATGTAAGAGGTAGCTTCATCAGGACACACTTTAGATTTTTCTGAAATCTTTAATGTAAAACCACATCTTCTACGATGGATTCAGTGATTAAAAATCACACTCTTGTTTATTGATTTAAGCATTTATTTCAAATGCCCTTGCCTAGAAAATTCAACACATGCATAGGGAGCTTTTTTCTTAAGCTGGCTATAAGCCACGTTCCCTATATCAACGCAGCAGATTGTATACGTGAAGAAATGAACTAATTGACAAAGGAACTGTAAGGTGCATCTATTAAATTGGTTTTTACCAACCTGCTTCCTAACACTTTTTTTTTCATTTGAAGGAACAATAACGACAGTCTTCATATTAGTAACTGATGCCATATTAAAAAAAAAAAAACAAACAAAACAACCAAACAACAAAAACTGGCGTAATCGTTAAATAAGAACCCTTAACTTTTTCATAAATACAGCGTTATCTCTCCAAGTCAAAAGCTAAAGTAAAAGTCTCAACTGACTGCAGCTCTAATAATAAGGGCTTTTTTTATTTTCCCTTTTCATTACTTTTATCCTACAAGCTTAACTGCCAGTATCTTTCACAAAACAGCATTTTCATCAGAAAGGAAAGATAATATAAAAGCTCTGTATTGTCTGCAAGGGTCAGCTTTTCCTTATTAGGTTTTAAGTAGCAGAAACTAGTTCTGCAAAGAAAACATACTGTAATTATTGTACTCAACAGGTAGCTTCAGTAATCAGGCCAAAAGCAACACAGTGGTCATGTCATTCTCAAAAGATCAGCATTTTCCCATGCTTCTGCATAACAAATGCGTTGCAGATTAATTGAAAGCGTACAGGCCATCTCGGAGCCCAAATTAATCCGAGCATTTGATATCCCCTTCACTTCATATGGAAATGCCATTCAGTGGCACCGTTTTCATAGGGACAAAGTGGTTTTTGATAACAAGTGGAATGTAAATCTCATGAGAAAGAAATCAATCCAGCCCAAAGAACTCCAGAGTATTGATCTATGTGCATTATAATTTCACAAGCTTGAAGCGAATTTGTAAGTTAAAGGGGAAATTATCGCAGCCACAAAACAGCTGCTATATCACAAAGTTTTCTTTTAACTGTGCTATAAAAGCAAGAAATAAGCAGTTTCTGAAGTTAAATGTTATATTGGTTGAATTAAGTCTTCAGTTTGTTCAAAATCAAAGACAACATTTGATTTAATTATGATTTTTTTTTTCTTGCAAATGTAAAAACTGTTTAAAGAGCTGCAGATTTGCAAATAAAGTTCATGCCATTCAGTTCCAATCAACAAGTCTATTGTCTAAACTGAAGTTAAAAGCTGAAAAAAGGATTTTTACAAAATCGGTTTTAACATACAGCGAACTTGGTCAAACGCTCCACATTTGCTCCTGCCAACAGAGTGAAAGTTTTTCAACCAAACAGTAACAGTTTGTGATGTGGCACCAAAAATCTACAGAATGTAAAATTCTAAAGCTGCAAAGTAAGAGATGGAAAACTTCCTCTCACAAAAATGAGATTAATCCTAACAATGCAAGACAGACAAAAAAAACTAGAGGGCATGGGAGGTTTTGTTTGTTTGCAACAAGTGAAGTGATTTTTGAACACAAACACAAGACTTTCACTGAGAACCCAAAAGAAATCAGGGGCCCCTGAGCTCGGCTCCAGACAAACACTTAGTCCTTTGTTGCGGTCATCTTTCTGCCACAGCTTTGAAAAATTTATAATTTAGTTCAAAGCACAAAAGGAAATTCTGGATGTGGAAGCTGAGATTTCAACCTCACCCAGCCTCAGGTACGAGATACTCATTTCCATAAAAACAGGGTGAAATTTTAAATTCTGTGCAACTGAACAGATTTCAGACTATGCTGTATTTAATCCCACGTTACACTTCAAAGAATGCAGTTTGCCTTCTAGAAATAAGTTTGTCGTGTGCGTAACATATAGAAGCCACCACCAACACACATGACAATTGTTTTCTCACGTTATTAAACGTTTTGTTATAAACAAAAATTGTTTTCTCCATTTCAAGTGCGAAGGTATCAACGCCTACCTCTATCCCAAACTGATACCACGTAAAAATAGTGTAACTCGTGCTACTACACAGTGTAAGTAATAACTACAGGTATGACAATCCAGGAGCCTCCAAGTTTGCTGCATGATCTTGTGCAACTTTATAAACTGCAAATAGGTATTTCAAAACCTCTGGCATTCGGTGGGCCCCAGCAAAAATTCCTAGTTTTATTACAAGGAGAAAACAGCTAAAAAACCCAAAACTTCACACTGATTGCACATCCCTAACTTCTCAATAACAAAGCCTCAATGATGCGCTCAGCCCAGAAAAAAACCTCCCTACCATGACAACGGGTATTTACCGTAAAAATAAAATACCATGGGATTCCCCTTCCTTTCAGCTAATTTTCCCCATCTCATCTAAGCAAATGTCTGTATCTTTCTCGTGGGAGTATCCTCTGCCTGCTAACATCCTACTGAAATTTCCGGCTTCTGCTAGGATCTGGTGGTCGTCTTATTTTTTCTTAAATAGAGATTTTTATTTTTTTCCCATGAAAAATGAAAATTATCTGCTACAATGTTCTTCTGTTATAGAAAACACTGAAGTGATTAAAATGCCTCTAGGTGTAAATACAAGACGGAACAGACTATTTATCGTATCCGAATTTGGTCAAGGAAATCAACAAAGCAGAAGTCAAAATCCTCTAAAGTCTCTTCCTTAGTGAGAGCTTTTCTTTACACACCTACATTAGCTGTAAAGTATGTGTAAGATGTAGCAAAATAATGAATCCATAACGCAATTTCCTTGCTCTTTCCATTCTCAAGAATCCGTCATGAATATGGTTTGAATATTTTAATTCGTTACGTTCTAATAAGCCTGAAAGTTTCTAGGCTTGAGCTCCACTTAAAGCTGAGATGCACCTATCAATTTTAAAAAGCAAGCAAGAATGCAAAATTTTGCAATCTTCAGTATTAATGACGCTTTCTTGTGACATTATCTCATGATTGTTAATTAGTTCCAGCATAAACTCATCTTGTAATTGCCTGCCTCTATCCAAACCCTGTAAATTCTCTTGAGTCTTTACTGGTCTACCTGTTTTCATGAAACTCACAGGACTGTAATCACAGTAACTCACTAATACTTTGAGCTGAACTCACATAAAGTATGTTGTTTAAAAGGTATCTCGATTTTAAGATGTGTCCAAAAGATAAACAGCCTCTTTAAATACTTCAAAATGTGGGTTTTTTTTTTTAAACTACAATGGTAGTTCTATAACAGAAGCATCACCTCCAAAAATCATTTGCATATAGAAATGCTGCTTCTGGAAATGTTGCTACCTTCCTTCCTGCTAATTTCCAAACATTTTTTCCCTATAACAAAAGTAATAATCCATAAGTTTATGTTAAACCATGATAGAAAAAAAGAAACCAACACAGATTATATTTTTCTGCAACCAGTAAAGCTGTGTAACAAAATTATTTCAAAACTAAAGGCGCACGAATACAGCTTTATACGTGTATATATGTACAGTATACAGCAGTAACAGTATCAGGCCTCTTGGAATTTATGAAGCACCATGAAAACCACCTGTGAAGACTTCTATCTAAAGCAATTCTAAAATTATCTGCCAAAAAAAGCATTCCCCGTGTAAGTTTGAAAAAGCTCCACTCACTTCACTTGACTTATTCCCAGATTTTATCATTCAGGATTAAAACCCCTCATGATTCCCAATCATCCTCATAGCAATGTCTGTGTTTAGAAATTTGCTAGCAATTCATTAGAAAATTACTATTCCAAGGTAACTGCATGCAGCAGAGTTTAGCACAAGAAGTTTCTACATAAGAACCAAATCACAAGTGCTAATTCCAGCTGTAATTCACTCCAAGGCCACCAGTTACAGGTACTCCTTAACTTTTGAAGTTGAAGTGTTAGCTCATCATTAGTTAATGAATTTGCTTCTTCTTTTCAGTAACATCAACCAAAAGTATATATTTTGAACTCAGCACACTAATGCCCTCAAAAGTAAAATAAAGTTTGAATCCCTCTACCCTCATCATCACAGAATCCCAGAATGTCAGGGATTGGAAGGGACCTCAAAGGATCATCTAGTCCAATCCCCCTGCCAGACCAGGACCACCTACATCAGATCACACAAGAAGGCGTCAGGTGGGTTTGGAACATCTCCAGAGAAGGAGACTCCACAACCTCTCTGGGCAGCCTGTTCCAGTGTTCTGTTCCCCTTACTGGGAAGAAGTTCTTCCTCATGTTTAAGCGGAACCTCCTGAGTTCCAGCTTAGATCCCTTTCCCCTTGTTCTATCATTGGATGCCACTGAGAAGAGCCTGGCTCCATCCTCATGGCAGTCACCCTTTCCATATTTATAAACATGAATGAGGTCCCCCCTCAGTCTCCTCTTCTCCAAGCTAAAGAGACCCAGCTCCCTCAGCCTTTCCTCAGAAGGGAGATGCTCCACTCCCTCCATCACCTTTGTGGCCCTGCGCTGGGCTCTCTCCAGCAGTTCCTTGTCCTTCTTGAGCTGAGGGGCCCAGAAATGGACACAATATAATGGTGGTGGTTTTGAGCAGAAGTGAGGACCAGGCTTATATGCCACATTACGGACCTGACACCAGTAGGAGTTTAGTGCACGATCTCTCTTAAAATCCTCTCTTTCTCTTGGAGGTCAGCAAGGCAGACAGGATAAGTACACAGCAGCAGCTCTTCAGAACTTTTTTTATTAATGGCTGCATTATTTTATTAATGGCTGCATTATTTTATTAATGGCTGCATTATTTTATTAATGGCTGCATTATTTTATTAATGGCTGCATTTTCTAGTGTGGAAAATGCAGCCAAAGCAATCAAAAGGTGCACGACAACCAAATTATTGTCTTCCTGTACTCTGTACGTATCACACAACACGCAGTTACTATTTACTTAATTTAATAGTTTGATAAAGGATTGGTATGCAACAAACCTAGTGCAAAGGAATTTCCAGCCGCCACAGATAAACCATTCCAAGCCTCTTCTTCTCTGAAGAATTCTGGCTCTTGGTAGAGTATGGTAATCACTCTCGTCGTTTTCAAAGCCTTCTTCTGACATCATTAGTGGCATTTCATCCAAGTGAGAGGACTCATCTTCCACTTGGTACCTAGCAAAATGAAATGAAAACACTACATAAATAGTCAATACATCATTCTTTTATTACCGGGAATCTCCTAAAGCAACGAGTTCATTTTTGCCCTGTGGAATTTTATGAGATGGGTATGTTCACCTGAACACCTTGTGTATTTGTGCTAACACACCAACAAGAAATTCTGATTTGAGTCAAAAACGTGTAATACAGCAAAAAGGCCTGCAACCAATCCTTGTATAAATCATTCCGGAGAAATTCTTATCTAATTCGCACACACAGAGCTGCAACTTCAGACTTTTCAAAGGATTCTTTGTAAGATGTTGTTAAACAGAATTTACTCAGCAAATTTTAGAGTGGATGCAAATGACTGAGTTTTCATGGAAGTACAGACTTCAGATTCCCACTGAGCTTCTTCAACGTGCTTTCCCGACGCGTATTCCCGCGTTCACAGGCCTCTGTTTGAGTCACACTTCCTACACAACTCATCAATATCTCAGCTTTAATCACTAAAACATTACAGTTACTTTTATAATTCTACACAAAACCATTCAGTGAGTCAAAACAGATTTGCCTGGGGGACCTATGGAAACAACACTGAGCTAACAACGGTCTTTTCCTCTCCAGAAACTATTCTCCACTTCAATTTTGCAATCCTGGAATGTTTTTTATGCCAAGACAAAACACTGGAATGTGCGTTAAGAAAATTCCCTTAAATGCATGTAAATTGAGTAACTTAGTTTGAATTTTTATACCATTGGGAAGATGATTGAAAGAAACCGCGCTCCTTTCACAGACTATTAAAACAAACAATAAAGATATTAATTAGAAGAAAATTTTCAAAGGAATTAAATGTTATAGTCAAGCAAAGATCACCTACTTGTATGCAATAAGACATAGGATAACCCTAATCAATAAAAACGCCTCTTTGAGGTCCCTGCCAACCCTACCCATTCTATGACTCAGAAGATAAACAAAATGGTCAGAAAAGCTGGTTGCACAAACACTTATAGAACACGTGAAAAAAGCATCAAACTGAAAACAAAAGCAAAACCTTTTAAATCTATAAAAATATTACTTCACACTATTGGTAATGGTAGTTCAGCCATCTTTAAACAGGAACAGCTTATGAAAAAAGTATCTGACCAGAATAAATCAAAAGACATTCTGCATATGTATTTTTAAAATTTCTCAAATATTTTACAATTCAGAAGACTAGTAGAGTATCATCAATCTATTATTTGTGCAATGCGTAATTTATCTACCTTGGAATTATTCTTGCACTGAGAGTAGTGAAGAATAATTCCTAGAGCTCAAGAAGAAAAACAAGAAAAAGAATTGAGTCACAAAAACCCACGAGTGTTTGGCAGAGAATAACCAAGTTTGATTTTTATGAAGCTGTATTGCATAGTCATCTCTTACAATGCGCGTCCTGGGACTGTCCGTTTTCCCCACAGCAACCTAAAAGCAATCTATATAAAAATAGTAATTTTGAATAGAATTTTGAATAGAAACCAAAAATCATGGAATCATAGACTGGTTTGGGTTGGAAGGGACCTCAAAGACCATCCAGTTCCAACACCCTGCCATGGGCAGGGACACCTTCCACTACACCAGGTTGCCCAAAGCCTCATCCAACCTGGCCTTGAACACTTCCAGGGATGGGGCAGCCACAGCTTCTCTGGGCAAACCTGGTCCAGTGCCTCAATGTAAAAAATTTCTTCCTCAGATCTAACTGAAATCTCCCCTCTTTCAGTTTAAAGCCATCACCCCTTGTCCTGTCACTACACACCCTTGTCAAAAGCCCCTCTCCTGCACCTGGTGAAGAACAATGCCACAGGCCAGTATATTCTGGGGGCCATCCAGCTGGAAAGGAGCTTGTCAGAAAAGAACCTAGAGATCCTGGTGGACACAAGGTTGAACATGAGTCAGCCATATGTCCTTGCTGCAAAGAAAGCTACTGGTATCCTGGGGTGCATTAGGCCAAGTATTACCAGCAGGTCAAGGGGGAGATCCTTGCCCTCTGCTCAGCACCGGTGAGGCCACACACTGGACTTCTGCGTCCAGTTCTGGGCTCCTCAGTACGAGAGAGACACGGGCATACCGGAGAGAGTCCAATGAAGGGTCATAGAGGCAATTAAGGGACTGAAGCATCTCTCCTATAAGGAAAGACTGAGAGAGCTGGGACTGTTCAGCCTGGAGTGGACAAGTCACAGGCAGGATCTTATTAACATCTCTAAACACCCAAAGGGAGGTTGCAAAGACGACTGAGTCAGGCTCTCTTCATTGGTGCCTGGTCACAGGACAAAAGGCAATGGGCACAAACACAGGAGGTACCATCTGAACATCAGGGAACACTTCTTTATCATGAGGATGACCAAGCACTGGCAAGGGTTGCCCAGGGAGGTTGTAGCATCGCCATCCTTGGAGATGTTTAAAAGCTGTCTGGACATGTTCCTGGGCAACCAGCTCTAGGTGGCCCTGCCTGAGCAGGGGACTGTTGTGCTGACAGAGAGCAGTATCCTGAGCAGTATTCAGTCCAAAATCCTGATAGACAAACCCAGTATTTTAAAAAGAAAGTAGCAGTAGGGGAGTTGGAACTGGATGATCTTTGAGGTCCCTTCCAAACCAAACCATTCTGTGATTTCTATGGTTACAAATACCAGGACTAAGCGTGAAAAAGCACCATCACTGGATTTGCATCTTCTCATCTTCCTGTATATTTGATAGAAAAAACTGAAACCGTTTCCTGTCCCCCTAGATTTTCTGTGCTGTGCCCTGCTGCACACAGGAATATATTAAAGCAGTTATTAACCTTTTCGGATGCCAGGAAAGGGAGAGATTGTACTGTAGGACTAGATTTCTATTGAAAAGGTACACCACATACTTTACACTGGCTACGTAACAAATTAATATCAACACAGTCAAGAAAGAAGATCTAATAAAGAAGGAGAGGAAAAAAAAAAATCAAATCCACTACTGGTTAACCAGTCATTAGCTAGAAACTTCCTCTTTTGGTTGGCAGGTGATGTCCTGATTTCTACACCTCTTTGGAATCACATGGCATGGGACATCATTAAAGGATGTTAACAATGTGTTCAGACCAGAATACAAAATAATGCATAACTAGGAATAAAAATAAACCCCACACACCCCCCATTTCCCCTGGCTGCAAGTCAACTGAGTACTGGAACCTTAAGCATGTTAGACCTGGTGAAAAAAAAAATCTTCATCTGTTTCAAACAATCCAAAAGCACAACCACGCTGCAGAAAACACAACAAAAGTTTCAAACTAAAAACCTGTGTAAAGTTGATAAAAGTTACGAGTCCTCAGAAAGTTAGTTCACAGAATCCCAGAATGTCAGGGATTGGAAGGGACCTCAAAGGATCATCTAAGTCCAATCCCCCTGCCAGAGCAGGACCACCTACATCAGATCACACAAGAACGCATCCAGGCGGGTTTGGAACATCTCCAGAGAAGGAGACTCCACAACCTCTCTGGGCAGCCTGTTCCAGTGTTCTGTTCCCCTTACTGGGAAGAAGTTCTTCCTCATGTTTAAGCGGAACCTCCTGTGTTCCAGCTTATACCCATTTCCCCTTGTCCTATTGTTGGATGCCACTGAGAAAAGCCTGGCTCCATTCTCATGGCAGTCACCCTTTCCATATTTATAAACATGAATGAGGTCCCCCCTCAGTCTCCTCTTCTCCAAGCTAAAGAGACGCAGCTCCCTCAGCCTTTCCTCAGAAGGGAGATGCTCCACTCCCTCCATCACCTTTGTGGCCCTGCGCTGGACTCTCTCCAGCAGTTCCCTGTCCTTCTTGAACTGAGGGGCCCAGAACTGGACACAATATTCCACATGCGGCCTCATCAGGAAGATATAGCATGGAAAATAATTTCAGAACTATTACCACCAGTACCCACTTCAAAAAAAAAAAAAAAAAAAAAATTACAATCTTGATCTTCACAAACAACGTTGTGTACAAAAAAACTGCATCTGATGTTTAGTTTAATATGGCCATGTGTCTTCTGTGCCCACTACTATCCAGGGCTATTAAGAGAAAACACCACACAAAAAATTCTCCTCCCAAAACAGAGCAGTTATTACAGGTTAACATGCATATTACACTAAATTACATGGATTACTCTCAAACTAGACCAACTTTAACACTAGACAATAAAACCGCTGCTTAGAAAAAACTTCAGACGTTCCTTTATGCTAAGGCTTCCAGTAAGGCAGGTCTGTGTTCAAACTGACTCACATTCCATGCTTTTGTCATCTCTCCTGGTTAAATTTGCAAATTACATTACCCAGCTTTAACACGGAGCTTCCTGCTGCATCGTGTTTGGCTTTTAGACATCCAAACCATTAAGAGCACATCGTGACTCACACCACTACCCAGCGGAATCGCAATTTGCTGGTTGTACTGGAGCGCGCAGCGAGACACGGCAAAGTAACAGATCCCCCTTACTTCTGTATAAAGTGTCTGATTCAGAAAAATAATATATTTTAGAGACAAAGGTAATACAGCAAACATGGTTAAAGTCTCTCTTGAAGGAACACACTAAGGCAAGAGAATTATGGGAGAGAAAAACACATAATATTTCAATCTACTCTTGTAAATGTGGTAGAGTTCATTGATGTCCTAATCATAATTTCTTTTAGGTTTTCTTTGCCATTATATCATAAACAATTTTTTTTTTTTTTTTTTTTCACAATCAGTATCTAGGTTTGCACTTTTAAATAGGGAGCTTCACCACGTAGTACAGATAATGAGCATCAGCACCATCACGTTTAGGAATCCTGACTTCAAAACACAGCCTCTGAACCGGCAAGCAATTTATTCCGTTTCAAAGGCAATTTTGCTATTGTGTTGGAAAATTGTGCTTCAGTATTTAAAAACAGTAAGATAATGAATAATGGATTTTTCATAACTAGGATGAGGACAAAAATCTTTATGTCTTTGTTACCTAGTATTCTTCTGCACTTAATTGCTTGAAGTGCTGATTTGCCTTGAGTGACAAATCAATTAAGCATAATCCTAGAAACTTCTATTAAAATAGGGAAGCACTGAAAGCAACACGAATAAAGAAGCCAGGAGTGAAGACATCAAAACTCTCAGCATGAGTGCCACTAAATCAGGTATGAAGACAACCATCTTGACAAAAATATGGTTTCCTAAGGAAAAAGGAACATTAATATTAAACAACTTTCAACAAGATCTGACTACTATTAGGAGTATCATTTAACAGATTTAAGTGAAAGGAAACCAGGTACAATAAATACTTTTAATGAAATTTTGATATAAACATCTGCTGTGAAAATGGTGCCTCAAGTCACCTGTGCCTCCATCACTCCACTTTGACAGCTGTTGGGCAGAGCAGATACAGCTGCAGAGTTCCACGGGTGCCATAGCTGGCGATGGAAACCATTTTAATTCATTTAAATCTGATCTCACTACCTACTTAGAGCCGTAATTATTTCTGTACTCTCCGCCAGCTTTCCATTTTTCTAGAAGAGCCACGTTCAAGGGTGCAGCAGGAAGGTGCATGGGGCAGAGCAGCCACGATCAGCTCCGGGGTCCCCAGCACAAGAAGGACATGGAGCTGCTGGAGCGGGGCCAGAGGAGGCCACGAAGATGATCCAAGGGCTGGAGCACCTCTGCTATGGAGACAGGCTGAGAGAGTTGGGGCTGTTCAGCCTGGAGAAGAGAAGGCTCTGGGGTGATCTTATTGCAGCCTTCCAGTACCTGAAGGGACTACAAGAAAGCTGGAGAGGGACTTTGGACAAGGGCGTGTAGTGATAGGACAAGGGGAAATGGATTTAAACTGAAAGAGGGGAGATTTAGATTAGATATAAGAAAGAAATTTTTCACTCAGAGGGTGGTGAGGCATCGGACCAGGTTGCCCAGAGAAGCTGTGGCTGCCCCATCCCCGGAAGTGTTCCAGGCCAGGTTGGATGAGGCTTTGGGCAACCTGGTGTAGTGGAGGGTGTCCCTGCCCGTGGCAGGGGGCTTGGAACTGGATGATCTTTGAGGTCCCTTCCAATCCAAACCATTCTATGACTGCGTGTTTTTCTGGTTTTACTCACTCGACGCACACAGCAGCGGTATCCGTGATGGATTTTTCTATCCTGCATGTAAGATAGAAGCGCCCTGTCAGATATTGCACAAACACTGCTTCCTTGTCGCCCGTCACTTGTGCTACACGCCATAATTCACTTGCCACTATGACCATGTCTCATCCCACCCTTCACTGGCAATTTGCCTCAGTGGCTACCACCAGCCACAGGAGTCCTTCTGGCCACGGGCAGAGGACAGGCTGGAGGAGCACGCAGCACAACCCACCTTGGCCACATCCTGCGTTACGTAACTCCAGTAATTCCTCCAAGGGCCAACCTAGGCGAACACCTTCCCAGACTGGGGGTAAAGGAGACTGCCAAACTGGAGAGACGCAGTAGCAGGAATAATGAAGAAAGGGACAGGGGTATTTATGTAAAGAGCAAGAATTGTTTCTTAAAAGGACAAACCACCAAAGCAACAACTGCTGTAGGCTGCCTGTACCACTGACGTGTTCAGATCCTGACCTGTGACAAAGGAACAAACCCCAGGAAACTCTACACAGCATCAGGAAAAAATTATTAAGAACTGTATGTTCATTCATAACCACGCTTATAAGTTACAGCGTATTGTCATGTAACTGCTCCTCTTGTTCAAATATCCAGTGTCTCCATAAAACAGATTGCTTTTCTAGAAGCTACCTGAGAAAAATCAAATTACAAATACTTTTTTTTTTTTCCCCAAATATTCTTCTACATTTCTAAAGATTGGAAATTACTTTTTCCTCCTCTGATTTCAAACACCTCTACGCTTTACGCAGCAGTAAATTCGGTGATACCACGGAGTAATCACGTTGTTCCTAGGTTACAACAGAAGTGGAAAATGGAAATATCTTCTGCAGGTAAGTTCATGAAATTTAAAGAATATCCTTTAACCTCTTCCCTCCAAAACACAGAAAAGCTGTTTCAGAAGTTTTTAGACTTGATTACAGCTTGCCACTCTGTCCCTATACAGCTTTAGTTGTGCCTCTAACACAAGTGCACCTCTTACCAATATTACTTGGGAAGTCTCTGAATCCAAGTCCTGGCCTAAAAAAATACACGCACAAAATAATCCCATTACAAATTCATATGCATCTCTACATGGCAGCTGACACTAACCACAGTATTCCAGCAGTATAAGAAAACAAAACCAAACAAAAAAATTACATTCGGCCAGCTTTGAAGGAAGCTGAAGGTTTGTAGAGCTGAACGTTTATATTCAGTATCAATAGTTAACTCTGCTTTTGTGCCCTTACATAACAGGATCTTTAAAAACCTATTACAACACTCCCAACACAGTGAATGTTTATCCACTGGACAACAAAACAGAGAGAAGGAAAAAGTACTTTGACTACATGCAGGTAAGTTTATTACTGAGTGTGCCACTGAAATGAAGAATATTTACTACAATAAGACCAAATAAATCGAGTTGCCCCCTGTCTTTTATAAATGATGCAGAGAGATATTCTGGAAAAACACAAGGCAGTATTTTTTTATCAACTACTACAATGAAAACAAATCAACAACAAAACAGGAAAAAAAACCCTGGCATCTTCTGCCACGCAGAGCTAAGAGTTTAAAAACCCTGACATCTGTTAAGACTCAGGTCTAAAAGCAAACGACGTCGTTATGACCCAGGCAGCTCCCTTTCAGCAGCAGCTTATCAAAAATCGCTTAAATCACAAGATCCCAAAACCACACGTTCCACCAGACACATAAAGCAAAAATTCTGAATGCTACGTCCCTTCTCTCTCTCCTAGCTCACACTTTCTTACCAGAGCAAATTCAGAAGATAACGAAGCCTTCATGGAAAAAGGGACCATTCCTTATTCTCCTTTGCTTACCTTCCAAAGCGCTACGCACATCCTAACATAAGATCTTTTCACCCCATGACAAGATGACTGAGTCTCTGTATTTAGCAAATATGTACTAGAAATACGTAAATACACAGCAGGACCTGAGGAAACATCATCTACGTTCAGCAGAACGCTATTTTTAATTAGTAGGGTACGTCATTGATCACAACAACGGGACCGTTTTGTCACTGTCGCTGGGTATTGTTATTGACACTGTAGCCCAATCAATTGTTCTCTCTCCCTGTTCTTAGCAATCCAAATGCAACACAAATCACTGTGTTTATACACTACAAACTAGGAAGACATGCAAAAATAATAGCTTAAACATGAGCAACCTTAGTTACAAGGTTTATTCTACTGCACGCAGAGTCACACGCGCTCATTGCAGAAGACACCATCATCTGCAACAGCAATTTGAAGTTCTCAAACATTTTTTGGCCTAATGACTAAAATGCTTCCGATCAGGAGAATTACTCTAAGAATAATAATCACAGAATCATAGAATGGTTAGAGTTCGAAGGGACCTCAAAGGTCATCTACTTCCAACCCCCCTGCCATGGGCAGGGACACCCTCCACTACACCAGGTTGCCCAAAGCCCCATCCAACCTGGCCTTGAACACTTCCAGGGATGGGGCAGCCACAGCTTCTCTGGGCAACCTGTGCCAGTGCCTCACCACCCTCAGAGTGAAAAATTTCTTCCTTATATCTAATTGAAATCTCCCCTCTTTCAGTTTAAAGCCCCTTGTCCTATCACTACACACCCCTGTAAAAAGTCCCTCTCCAGCTTTCCTGTAGGCCCCCTTTAGGTACTGGAAGGCTGCAACAACATCACCCCGAGCCTTCTCTTCTCCAGGCTGAACAGCCCCAACTCTCTCAGCCTGTCTTCATAGCAGAGGTGCTCCAGCCCTCGGATCATCTTCATGGCCTCCTCTGGACTCACTCCAGCAGCTCCACGTCCTTCTCGTGCTGGGGACCCCAGAGCTGAACGCAGTATTCCAGGTGGGGTCTCACAAGAGCAGAGCAGAGGGGCAGAATCACCTCCCTCGACCTGCTGCCCACGCTGCTTTGGATGCAGCCCAGGACACGGCTGGCTTTCTGGTCTGCCAGCGCACAGTGCCGGCTCACGTTGAGCTTCTCAACATAATGCTAAATTATTATTGTCAACATAATGGTAAATTATTAGTGTCTATAAACCTATCTTGGTGTGAAAGAGTAGTACTAGTGCAGAAAAAAAAAACCAAAGAACTGCAATTAATTACTAAAATCACTTAAAGTTCTTATGTCATCAAAATTTATGCCTGCAGAAAAAGTATTACAAACTACTGCACAGGTACGACACCAGCAAAAGCATTATTGCACGTGAAAATATTTTACCTTTGCGACGGCGAGCAGATCTATACGCACGTAGTGCATAGTTATGTGCATCACGACATCAAAGACTGCTCTTGAAAAAGACTTCTTGACTTGCTCAAAGAAAAGCAACAGCAACTAAAACAGCTACGACAACACCTGCTGCACCACAGCTCGGAAAACACGAACGTGTGGCGAGGCCATTTTCCCAAATATCAAACAACTTTGCTTTGTCCCAAGCAAAAATCATAGCACCTCCATCTATCCCAAATCAGGTGCCAGTCCCAACAAGCTGTAGTAATCCATGAATAAAGTCTTTCAAAGCAATTCACAGTCCAAGAATGTGGATATGTGAACAATGGGCGTAGCGCACACATTGAGAAGAAAGTTAAAAAACAATTCACTAACTTCTTTTTCTAAAAACTAGTAGCACTTGGTGACTTGAGGGAGTCTTGAAAACACAGACTCAACCAGTGTTACCCAGTGTAACATCCCATGTACAAAGGTGCCACGTGAACCAACCCGCTGGAAGAATCAGAATTAAGAGATGGTACCCCAGATTCAGCCTGAAAATTACTCAGTGACATAGTTCCAAACCACAGTGAATCTCTATCCAAAACCACAATTCGGGAAAGGCTGATGACAAAGGACAGTCTGTCCTGCAAGACAGTGACATCGATTTTCATTACTTTTTTTTAAATGAAAATAAAAGAAATATTTTGCTTCGCAAAAGAGACAGAGACTTTGCATTTCAGATGAAGTCAGTAAAAAACAGAGGTGTAATAGCTCTCCTGGAAAGAGAACAACAGGACACACGGGATCGATCTGCTCCAAGAACGGCGTACCAGTGTAGACCATTCTGCTGACCACAGTTCTGCAGAGATGGCTTCACACCGCGTTTGATCCCTGCCTCCTCCCGCGCACGCAGCAGGCAGAGGTGTACTGGAATACATCAAAATAACACACAGCCACGTATCCTAACACGATCTCACTTCCAATCCCCTTCAACATCTAGGTATCAGCAGCTGTGGTGTGAAGCACCCATCAGGAACACCACTGTTGGTTGTTCGGCAGGGAGCGGCTGACATCCCTAATACCAACACATCCCACGCGGAGTGGCCACCTCCAGTCAAAGACACATCTGTCCTACAGAGAAGTGGGCTAGATTAACCAACACCCACGTCGTTGCCAGCTCTGTACGCACGTCACGGAGGAAAAAAGAAGACAAGGTAGGAGCTCTGATTTAAACAAAGCACCAGAGGAACCAGGACGATGGTAGGAGCTTTCTCCACGAGCCAGGACACACGCAGTGCCCACTGCTGCACACTCCCACTCGGAGTTGCAGTGACCATCTCCTGAGTAGTAGGATGAACAGCATTACCAACGCTGTTTCTACAAAATGTAACGTAAACATTATGTTCCTGGACTATTTATTTATTGCTCCTGGTCAAACAACAGATGTTTGAAGAAGTTACTGCCACTTTGCAACAGCGGTTTTAAAACATGGATGTTCAAAAGTAAATTCAGTTCCATCTTCAGGAGGCTTTATCACATAAACTGCATTAAGATTCAAATTAATGTCAATATTGTCAATCCTTCAGACTGATCTGTCATTTTCAAACTCATTTTCAGGATGAAATATGTAGAGCCCTTCAACTAACGGCGGGGGGGGCGGTGCGGGGAGAAGAGCAGATTAAAATGAAACCTGTAAAACTCTGCCCAAATATTGTAAGGACTTTTGTTCTAAACATTCAGAAGTTCCCAGGCAAAGAAATTCACCGGAACTAGGAACATTTGAGAAAAACTGCAAGAAAAAACAAGTCTCACTGCACATAGCTCCTGCAATACATAAACTCCACTGGTACACATCAACATCCCACTCTTTGAACAATCATGGACATTTTTCGAGGCCTTCCAGACCCACAGTTCCAGCAAAATAAGTTATGGCCTTTCTGTAAAAACCATTTCACAAGATATCTTCAGTCCTATCAGCTCTGATTGTTACACGGTCTCAACAAGTATCATTCTGAGTTGTTTGGGGACATTTTTATTCTTACCTCTCACACTTAACCCCTGGCATATAATTTGCCACTGGAATATGAAGAATAACACCTGAACTATGAAAACGACGCTGTTGCTCAGAAATAGAACACGTGCTTCTAACAAACAACTGAAACCAGCCATCAGGTATCAATGTATTTTAACAAAGCTCACTTCAGATGACGTCAGAAATTAAAAAAAAATAAATCACAGAATTACTGTATATGGACCTGGTACTATCTGTTGACATTTGTACCTGTCTGGTTTTCGGTGGTTCACTGCAAAACCTAGCTGAACGCCTTGAGAAGTCACAACCAGAAGGACAAGATTGCTGGGAACAGCTTTGATTTAAATGAAAAACATTAGAACAGTAACACATTAAATCATCTTACTTTCTATGTAATAGGAAAATTTGTTTGACATCTTTGAGTATCAGGGAAGCGTGTGAATTCTCAGCGAACTTTGAGTTCTGCAGACTTCCATTCCAATATGCCTGGAATAGATTTTTTTTTTTTTTCCCCTCTATTATACACATTTCACATGAAATAAGCTACAACCCACCAGCAACAAGTATCCTGCATTTACCCGGACAAAAGACACATTATCCTATTATTTGGTCTTCTTTTTTTCCTTCTCCTGTAATTTTCTTTTTCACTACTGACACAAAAGGATGAGAACTCAAAAATAAGAGTTTAAAATAAATAGCTGGCTGCCTTCTAAACAGAGCTGCTCAACCCCTAAGCAGAGACAACCAGCAGCAGCTGATCAGTCCCACAACCTGCCCTACTGCAACTGCTTGCTCCATCCAGTGTGGTCACTCACGAGGGCACTGCCCTGACCCAGACCAGCCACAATCCCACAAGAGGATTCTTTCCAGTGCTTTCCATGACATCACCTTTGGGAACACCCAGAGTGCAACCAAATTTAGGTGATTTCGGACACAACTAGCAAGACCTGATTTTTTGGTACCAGCTCAGGAGCTCCAACACCTCACACCCTGACAGCAGCGACTGCACGACACCTGAACAACCAGGGTATTTTGCTTACAGATAAATGAGGGTTGACCACTGTTCAACTCCTTATCCGCTTCAAAATTCCACCAGGCTTCTCCTTTTCCTTTCGTCGACCTCACACAAGAACACGGCCACAGCACACTCAACTTCCTCGCCGTGTTTAGCTGCTGGTCACTCCAGGGCTGACGATGATAAGCGCAACTCTAACATGTCAGAACAAGGGTGTTCAGCCTCACGGCACACTGAAGGTGATCCTGGATGTCCTCCGGTCCTCTTTTCCCTGCACAATGTAACTAAAAAGCAGCAGCTGTTCTTCCTATGGATAATAGGTCCTTTATGCTGAAGGACAAAGTGCTGAGACAAGTGCTGAATCAATCTCCTCTTTTTTTTCCCCCAAGCTTTCCACAACCATTCAACTTGAATATATTAAACAATACCAAGGGGTCTTTTTAATAATTTGAAGGTGAAAAACCTTTTATTTCAAGATAGCTTTTCCTAGTTTCTAACCGCAGCACACAAACAGTTCTCTGTCCATCTGAGGTAGGCAGGAGATATAAAACCTGCATTTCTATTGCAAAAGTAGTTAAGTTGCCCTTAAACACCAGAAATAAAAGTAGAACAGGATGCATGTGTTCACTGAACCATAGCTAACATTTAATACGTGTTTTTAATTATTGTTTTGAATAGGTCTTATCATATACAAAGTAAATATATAAAACACATTAATATTGTCATGTTTACATATTAAGTACATCCCGGGACATTTCACGGTACCTTACTGGCTACCGTTTTATACAGAAGTGTACAATCTCAGGTGTGGTATCATCCAGGTTGTATCAAGTGGTATCCCACAGCAGCAGGGCCATCAATTCAAGTTGAAAACACAACCACACTCCAGGTAAGGATCTCTGTGCAAGACTTTCAAAAGACTGTAAATTCTTCACTGAACAAATAAATCACGGCAAGTCAAAGACTCGTGAGGGCCCAGAAACCACAGCACTGGATCAACCCTGCGAAGCCAACTCTATTTTTTCATCAGTGTTTGTTTCTAGACGTTTTCTGAAGTATGAATTATACCCTTTTAGGCAAAATCCACATGTATATATGCATGTGATAACTTTCTGCATATCAGAGACCACAGTGACTTCACTCTTTAAGTATATGCAACATCAAGATCTTTTCTGCAGCTTCCACAGGAACACAAGGCTTCTTCCAAGACTGTGCTGAAGATAAAGATTAGAAAAGAAGGATGAACCATCCATAAAGACACAGAAGCTGTAGCTCAATCACGAGCTTAGAGTCATAAGACTTACGCGCTGTAGCTCAACTATCCGCACCGCTGTATTTTCTCCTTGACTTTCCACAAGGCGCCTGTGGTACAATCCACACAAGCATTCCCACACTTTGTTACGGGTCCACAGAACACCTTCCAAAGCACGCAACAGGTGCTCCCACAAATCCAGGGAAAGGTATTCTTGGAGAAGAATCACTAAGCTACTCATCTTAAGAAAAACCTAAAGAATTGAAGTGAGTGAAGAGGTTGGTCTACGTATTCTAGTTCTCAGAGCTCAAAAGACCAATTTATTTAATCAAGTGACCCAGACAAATAATAAATGTGCCTGCCAACTTCTAAAGGTTTTATAAACCTACAAGTAGCTGAACAGAAGTAATGAAAATGACAGATAATTGTTTGCGTGGAGGATCGGTAAGTTAAATACACACCAGCTGCACTGGAGAAACACAGATCAGGAAAGACTGTAACTCAACAAACTTGGGCACCCACCTGATTTACCAACTCAGCCCACCAGATCTACAGCATTTGTCCAACCACTGACACACTCCTGGATAACCTATAGCAGAACCACTGGACACCCTTCATGGGCTGGACTAAGTTTTTGCCGACATAATCCTCCCCTTTCCCTTTTTCTTCCAAAGCCTAACACCTACTGAGAAGCTTGAAGACTGGAGCAAGAGCTTCCCCTGCTTCAATTCTCTGAGGAATCAGGATGATTATGACAACGCTGCCCTACCTCAAGAGAGGACAAACCTATCCCAAATTATTGGACGTTCAAGCATCAGCGAGATGGGGGAAAGTACCACTACGGCAGACAGTCCTACAAGCGTGTGAATGTCCATAAAAAATATTTTTATCTAGTTTAAGAATCAAGACAATGTAATTTAAGCTTAACCTATTTCACGCAGTTTTAAACCATCCTTTCTGTTAGTTATTCCATTTCAAAACACTTTATTCACCACAAAACAGACTTTATCACTGTGTTCGAACTACTACAACAGTAGTGGAGGGTGTCCCCGCCCACGGCAGGGGGGGTTGGAACTGGACGATCTTTGAGGTCCCTTCCAGCCCAAAGCACTCCGTGATTCCATGGCTACTCTGTTTTTAGCAAATCTGTTCGCTCCAGATCCTACCACCGCTCTCCCCAGTCACTGCGTCCGCAGCCGGTGTTCTGCACAGACCAGGAGGAAAGAACAAACCGGTAACAACTGTGATCACACCGCCCGCTGCCCGACGGACACCGCACCATTACGGAGCGAAGTTTTCCCCTCGCTCACAACGACACCTGGAAATTATCCGCAATAACGGGAAAAACGCTCCACCTCCGCCCGAAAACTTGACGGCAGCCCTTCAAACCAACTTCCTCAAAGAGCTTAACCCCCGGCGTCGCCCATTCCCAGAAATCGGAAGCCATTTTAACCCTTCCGTTCAAGAACGCTCCCCCCGTCCCGGTACACCGTGACCACCGCACGGAACGTTCGCCAGCGGCGCCGCCGCGGAGCTGGAGGCGGCGCCGGGGGCAGCGAAGGCCGCACCCACAGGCGCCGGGAGAGGCCGGCCGGGCCGCGGGCACCCTGCGCACCCTCCCGCGGGGCCCTCCGGCACCTCCCGCCGCCGCCGCCGCCACAGCGCGTCCCGGCCCCGCCGGCGGGGCGGGCGGGCGCGGAGGCCGGGGGGAGCGCGGGGCTGCGGCGCGCTCCGCTCGGCCTACAGCGGGGCCGCCGCCCCTTCCCGCCCTCCGCACGGGCCGGGCAGGCGGTACCGGAGCCCGGGGGGGGGGGGGATGGAGGGGGGGGAGCCGCCGCGCCGCCGCCGCCCGTACCTGCTGTGCCGCTGCGCCGCGGCGGCGCCGCTGTAATAGGCCGCTCTTCGCTGGGCGCTGCGCGGCACCGGGTGCAGCGGGATCTGGTCCGCCATCTTGGGGGCACCCCCCCCCCCCCCGGCCGCCTTCGCGCCCCTCCGCTTCCCCTCCTCTTCCTCCTCCTCCTCCTCCCCCCGCCTCGCTCCGCCCCTCCCGGCACAGCGGCGCGCGCCCCCGCCGCCCGCGGGGAACGGCCGGCGCCCCCTGACGTCACGGCCGCCGCCAGCTGACGCCGGGAGGAAGGAAGCGCCGGCGGGGCGGGGCGGCGGGAGTAAACATGGAGGCGGGGCCTCGCGGGGAGGGGCGGGGCCTGAGGGGTGCGGCGGCGCGCGCTGCCCGAGCCCGCCTTAGAGGGCCGCGTTGTTCAGCCGCTGAGGTACCGCCCGCCGAGAGCGTCGGGCGGCGGCGGCGGCGCGGAGCGGGTTCGCGGTTCTTGCGCGGGATGCTCGGGGCTTGGAGAGGAATGGCAGCAGGCAAACCCCAAGGGGGTTGTCCTCGGTTAGGCTGCAGGCGCCTGCTGGGTTTGTAAGTGGATCTAGGCAGGCTCCGCGTCCATCTCTGGGATGGCAGGGACGAGCTGTCGCCTGGGGTGGGTGTCGGCGGCTCCTCGTGCGATCACCGAGAACAAATAAAAGGAGGTGTGAATTGACAGTGGTTGTGTCCGCCTGGTTTTGTGCGCCAGAGGTGCTGGCACATGGAAACGGGTATTCCGTACGTCAGGGATAATGAACCGGTCTATGGCACCTGGCAGGGGAAAGATTAATTACACAGGTCACCGCAGAAAAAAAAATGGTTTGGGAGGTAGATGTGTTTGTAGACCTACCGTAGGATGTTATCTCTGGAGACAGGCTGAGAGAGTTGGGGCTGTTCAGCCTGGAGAAGAGAAGGCTCCGGGGAGACCTTCCAGCACCTTCCAGTGCCTGAAGGGGCTACAGGAAAGCTGGAGAGGGGCTTTGACAAGGGTGTGTAGTGATAGGACAAGGGGCAATGGCTTTAAACTGAAAAAGGGGAGATTTCCATGAGATCTAAGGAAGAAATTCTTCCCTCTGAGGGTGGTGGGGCACTGGACCAGGTTGCCCGGAGGAGCTGTGGCTGCCCCATCCCTGGCAGTGTTCAAGGCCAGGTTGGATGGGGCTTTGGGCAACCTGGTGTAGTGGAGGGTGTCCCTGCCCATGGCAGGGGGGTTGGAACTGGATGATCTCTGAGGTCCCTTCCAACCCAAACCGTTCTGTGATTCTATGATATTCTGAAATCAGATGCTATGGGGAGCAAAGGGCTTAACCGTCACAAACACAGAAGACTTTCCACAAAAGGAGAAAAAAGGAAGGTATGTTTCTTTCTCGATGTCTATTCAATGTAGAAGAAACGTCCAATAAAAAATTAGAAAGGATCTACCAGGAAAAATTTTCATTCAAAGAAATTTCCACCCAAAGCAGACAGCAGAATAGCAGCAGACTGTCCAAAGTGCAGAACACAAGATGAAATGGTACAGGCAAAACCTTTGGTCTGCTGGATTGTGACCCGAGGTGTGCGGTGTAGTAATAGCAGCACTGGCAACCGAGAGCAAGTGGGTGAAAGAGTTGCGCTCGGAATCGTAGAACCATGGAACCACACTGGAACGGACCTTAAAGATCATCTTGTCCAACCCTTCACGGGAAATGGAGCCTAGATCAGATTATGTAGCACCCTGTCCAATCGTCAACAGACGAACAAGATTGAAACAAAGAGCTAAGGGAAGAGAAATGAAACGTTATGAATTTCTTGTGTAGACCACATGTACAGGTGTAAGGATGATAGGACAGTCAGCTATGCTTGCCATTTATCCATTTTTTTATAAAAAGAAAGATTTTTGTAGCCCCAAATTAACTTTCTATGAAAGGGATCTGAAAGAGTCCATGTCTTGTACAGATTTCAGGGAAGTTGGTTAAATTTGGGTTTGAAGGCTGATAATACTGAAAAGAAAGGAATGGGAGAGAGAAAGAGGTGTGCATTGCACCTTTGAGTCAGAAGGTTGTTGGCAAAAGAAAGCAGGAGAAGAGTCAAGGAGGAAGCTCCTCAGAAAACTGGGAATCTTGGGGAATTTTTCTGCTCTCTTAAGTTTCCTATTAAAAAGAAAAAAAGCGCGACAATCCTTTTTGCGAATTCTGTCAATATCACAGGACAGACTGTTTTGTCTTGAGGCTGAAGATGGACTTTTGTTTAAGGATTATATGCTTTTTTCCAGCTTCTTGATTATTTTTTTTTCAGCTTTCTACAAATTCCATTTAAAAGAAGCAAAGACACGTGTGGTCAGTTTTCACTCAATACCAGAGGTGCTCGAAAATAATTTCACAGCCCTCTGGTGCAGTATGGCAACACAGATTAAAATGATCTACCCACTAGCAGATTCAGTTGGGATTAGGACTGACTCATGCTGTCCTGCCCAGATCATTGGACTATCCTTTGTTTCTATGAGATTTATGGATTATTATCCACATCATTATTGAGTATTAATCTTCTGGGAAGCATGTGAAACCATGAGTTGTATCCGGTTTGCTTTCTTGAAAGAGACAAGTTAATTAGTATTAAAAAAAAAAAAAAAAGAGAGAGATGGGGAGCGGGATGTGCCCTGCAAATTTTATATGACGTTGTCAAGAAAACAAAGGTAATTCCATTTTAAGGCCAAAGACATTTCTTCGGGAATATAAGAACTGATGTCTTACGATGGGTTTCCCTTTGTTCTGGTAGTGTGCAACATGGTCCCTATCAGAAGAGAAAACTGATGTTCTTAGAAGATTACCCTTTGAGTACTGGGTTGAGACAGAAGCATCACTGATAGGAAGAAGAAATGTGGCCTTGGGACCTCTCTGAATGATGACCAGTTTGGGTACGGTGCTCTATGAAAGATGGAGTCCAGAATGGGCCTGTGGCCTTTGGCTTCGTTTCAACAAAGCGTCAGCAGATGCCTCAACCCCACAAGGGTCTCTGAAATGTCAATGAAAACACTTTTTTTTCCCCTCAGTGCTGCCAGAGAGAATGAGCTATGGAAAGAGAGAAAAATAACTGAGGCAAACGTGGTTCATGTGGATGATCTGAAATTCAGTTTCTCCTCAGTCATCCTGGTCAGCTCCTTGCCTCCTTCCAGCAAGGAGCCTTTGTGCTAATGTCTGTGCTCACAGAATCACAGAATGACAGAATGTCAGGGGTTGGAAGGGACCTCAAAGGATCATCTAGTCCAGTCCCCCTGCCGGAGCAGGACCACCTAGATCAGATCACACAAGAACGCGTCCAGGCGGGTTTGGAACATCTCCAGAGAAGGAGACTCCACAACCTCTCTGGGCAGCCTGTTCCAGTGTTCTGTTCCCCTTACTGGGAAGAAGTTCTTCCTCATGTTTAAGCAGAACCTCCTATGTTCCAGCTTAGATCCATTTCCCCTTGTCCTATCATTGGGTGCCACTGAGAAGAGCCTGGCTCCATCCTCATGGCAGTCACCCTTTCCATATTTATAAACATTAATGCTCCCTTCCAGCGGATACAGCATGAAAGGATTTTGGCAGAGAGCTCAGACAGGAACACCACTGAGGATGGTGAGAAACAGGTCTTGTAGTGTGACCTACATGTAAGGGGACTTGTGGAAGGCTGACTTTAATTCAGTCGCCTTCGTTCAGTATATATGTATGTGTGTGGGTATATATATATATATGTATATAAATATGCTTGATGTGCTGGGACTGGGATTCCTCTTCCATCTATGAAGTCTGGAAAGTTTGCCTTTGTTGCATGCCGTGGCGTGTACTTCAAAAAGAAGACGGCAGCTGAAGTGCCCCTGTAACACCAGCAGCATTTCTGGGGTCAGGAGAGTTACAATAATTATGATTGCCACCCTTTTTAAAAATGGGGGCTACGTTTCCCCTTTTCCAGTCAGGGATAGAAGCATAAAATCCATTTTCTGTTCAGAAGAGCTACCTTTTGAGAAGAGTGCAGCACCTGATTTGGTGAGAACAAAGTTGGTACGACACTTTGGTTTAGTTTGTAGCCAGCCGTGGTATCCACAGTGATGAAGGACTGTTCAACTGGGTTTTGCTAACGACCCAGATGTCCAAGAGCCTGGGGGAAGCGTGGCCAGAGCAATTGACACCTACATTGTCAAGTGGATATTCCGTCCCACGTAACGTCATGCTCGCTGTAAATTGGAAATTTTGTTGGGGATGGTCTCTTTTTTTCTTACTGGTTGCTGTCGCTGGGGGATCTCGCTTGTTGTTCTGCTCCTGAGGCTTGCTCTCTCTCTCCTCCAGGATTGTGATTTTGGGATTTTCCTGCTCTGACATTGCTAGCCAGGAACGGGCTGGACATTGGTCAAGGGGTGGTGAGCAATATACTCACTTGTCTGTATATATTATTATGGTTATCATTATTATTTTTCATTTTATTTTAATTATTAAATAGTTCTTATCCCAGCTCATGGGTCTTCCTTCCTTTTTCCGATTCCCCTCCTTGACTGAGGCGGGATCATCGGGTATTAGAACAGCTGGCTGTTGTTTAGCCCTGGATACAGGCTAAACGTAGGCACCGACAACTTGTTCCAGGCTTATGTAACTTGCTGGAAAATATGGGGCATCCTAAGGGAGAAATTTGCCTCCATCCACCACATTGTATTGCTGGTCTCTGAAGCAGGAGGGTTTCCAGAATGGTAGACGACACGTATTTGGGGTGATCTCCGTACAACACAGAGCAGTTTCAACACTTGGCTACCATTCTCCATATCATCCCAATTACAAAGTGTGTCTGGCCCAAGCGGGCTTCTGAAAGCCAGTTAGTAACGTGCCGTTTTCTCCTGTCCTTCAGAAAGTCCATGTTCCATCACAGAGTGAAAAGCCTGAGGTTTCTTCCCTTGCTGAGGGGGTGGATTCGGGGAACTCCCCATGATGCAACAAACAGGTTCACTGGGAAGAGAAGTGGAAGCTTCGTGGTTAAATACTATCAAGATACAGCATGGTAGTTCGGAATGTTTTCTTTCAATATTTCTGCTTATGAGGTGGAGTTGTAAAGCGGAGAGAGGCAAAAAATCTAGGCAAAATGTCATCTTTCGTGCAGCTAACAAATCCCAAGCCCTCGTACACGTCAAGAAAATACTTTTCACAGCGTAGCCCATCCGTTGTACGTTGTAGGCACTGGTATTTTCATAAAGAGAAGACACTCCTTAAATCCAAAGACAAAATTCCACCTGTGTTTGCATTTGGGACATGTATAACTGGCATGCAAGAACCATGAACCAAAAAACCACAGTGTTTTACGTGTGTATCTACACGTGCTGGCAAAGAAACTTAGCTAACTAAAATGACCATTTCTTTCTAGTACTACAAGGTGTAAACTTTCAACTAACTTGACGAAATGAGAAGGTCTTCATCAAATGCCTTCTGATGAATAGATCCTTCATTTATAACTGCCTCTCCCATACGAAACCCGCTAGGAGAGAAAAAACAGCAATTATTTATAATAACTTTATTGGGTATAATTTCCATCTGTCTTTGAAAGCTCCGCCTGCTGTTTTCAGGCTGTGCATGTTAAACAGAAGTGCTTACACTTGACCTTGCTCTTGATCCACTCTTTGTGCGCAGCGGTGCCTTTCTTCTTCTGAAAGATAGGTACAATTTGTGTCCACATAAATTATACTGTACTTGCTATTAACATTCTTTTATCTGGTAAATTACTTGCACTGATTATGTTCAAGACTGTTCTATGAGCTGTTGATAACGCAGGTCTATGATTTGGATGTAATATGTCATTCTTAATTTGGGACAAGACTGAAAGGAGATGACAGCTTGCTCTAACATGTGAAAAATCAGGTCCTGACCACATGCAGTCAGGAAAGGATCCGTGGCATTATTTGCAGCAGGAAGTGTGTTCAGCCTTGGCATCCTGGCTATATTCCAGCTTCAGTAATTATTCTGTCTAAATCTTCTTGCATTTCCAAATGGGTGATTATGGCATTTTAATTTATTTCATGCCTCAGATTCATGGAGCACATTAGCATAGATAACCTCCATCCTGTATTGCGCTGGAGAAGCAACAAACAGGAAAAATCATCCATACTTCCTTCTCTTAACAAACAGTTAAGCCTGAGATAGACACGTGGGATTTAGCTTGTCCAGTCAGCAGCCACGAGACTAGAAATGCTGCACTACTGATCGACCAAAAGACAGGGAGTCTGGAAATCATGACCTGGAGTAAGTGTGCTGTGCATTCAGGGTAAACGGGGCCCATTAGGAGACTAGAATCCTGCATCACTGCACCCTCTCGAAGAAGGGAGAGAAGCCGAGAGGGCTGTAGCCTTCCATTCATGGAATCCCATCTCCTAACAACAGGTTCCAGCAACCGGTGAATCATAGAATCATAGAATGGTTAGGGCTGGAAGGGACCTTCAAAGGTCATCTAGTCCAACCCCCCTGCAAGGAACAGGGATATCTCCAACTAGATCAGGTTGCTCAGGGCCTCGTCCAACCTGGCCTTGAATGTCTCCAGGGATGGAGCATCCACCACCTCTCTGGGCAACCTGTTCCAGTGTTCTACAACTCTCATGGTAAAACATTTTTTCCTAATATCCAATCTGAATCTACCTCCCTCTATTTTAAAACCATTACCCCTTGTCCTATCACAACAGGCCCTCCTGAACAGCCTCTCCCCATCTTTCTTGTAGGCCCCCTTGAGGTACTGGAAGACCGCTATAAGGTCACCCCGGAGCCTCCTCTTCTCCAGGCTGAACAGCCCCAACTCTTTCAGCCTGTCCTCATAGGAAAGGTGCTCCAGCCCTCTTATCATCTTCGTGGCCCTCCTCTGGACCCTCTCCAACTGGTCCATGTCCTTCTTATGTTGGGGGCTCCAGAAGTGGACGCAGTACTCCAGGTGAGGTCTCACGAGGGCAGAGTAGAGGGGGAGAATCACCTCCCTCGACCTGCTGGCCACGCTCCTCTTGATGCAGCCCAGGACGCGGTTGGCCTTCTGGGCCGCAAGAGCACATTGCCGGCTCATATTGAGCTTCTCGTCCACCAGCACTCCCAAGTCCTTCTCCTCAGGGCTGCTCTCGATCCATTCTCCGCCCAGTCTGTATTTGTGCCTGGGATTGCCATGACCCAGATGTAGGACCTTGACCCAGATGTAGGACCTTGACCCAGATGTGAATAAATCTCACAGCCCGTTTATGATGGTGGTATCACATTTTCATGCGAGGACCCAGAAGAAAAGTTTCGATAACAGGAACATGTAGTAAATAAATGGCAAAAAGTGGGAAGAACCCAACTATACTGGGTAAATTGCTCTGCCTTCCTGTCCGTTTCTGCACAGTGCGGGGGTCTTCCTCGAAGGTTCTCAGCACTCTCACTGATTTAAGAAAAGAAATGAAGAATGCTGCTCTTGCAAAGTCTGGCTTCTCTGAGCACCTCTCACTGAAAAACCCTCCTGCATTTCATTCCCCCAAAGATTACAGTTTCTCCCTGTCACTAAAGAAAACCTTTAAGATGTTAAAGGCAGATTTCTTCCATGAAGTGTAAACATCTCACTCTTTTGTAAGCTAAGGTTTTGTTTTTCTAAGACGTTTGGGTTGGCTTTTTTTCAAACTAGGGCAAAAAAAAATACCATAAATAGCAAAAAAAGAAGAAGTTTTTATAAACTGCATATTTCTGAACCATGTTTTATTGTGGTAATACTAACAAACACATACATGTAGCCTCTCTCAGTGTTAAGCTTATCCTTACAAAGCCATATGGCAAAAAGAAGAATTGCTCTACATGACAGAAAAAGCCTGGTTCTTTCTCACCCATTTCAGCCCCAAAGTGCCAGTGCAGAGATCTGGGAATCAGTGGTTATCCAGTGTGTGGGTCCCAGGAGGCAGGAAACAGCTTTGCAGTGCTGAATTTAGTACTGTTATTATTTTTAAGTTCCAGTATGCTGCAGACGTTCGCTTATATTCTTCTTGTATTTTCCCGGTGAATGAATTTGTTTAAAACTAAATATCCATTCGCTAAGGATCTTCTTCAAGATCAAGTGCAGATAACATTCACAAGCCACTGTGGACCATACGCTTCTTGTGCACACTTGTAGTCCTGCCGTACTGAAGCCACTGGGTGTTGCTTGAAATTTTTGGGTTTATGGTTTATGTTGTCGTAAGTCCTTTTTATGCTGTAGGCAACTCTGCAGAGCACAATCTTAGATCCTTCCACACTCTCCAAATGAGCAGCCAAGACACCCCTCCTTGCTCTGCGTAGGTTAAGCAGAGCCAATAGGATTCAGATTGACAGACCATTCCCAGTGTTTCGACACCAGCACTACTTCCATCTTTCACATTCCAGAGTTAAGGCAGATATTAGCCAGTCCATGACCTCTTATCTATGCACAAAACCCGCCTTGCAGACCTCTGGTTTGGCATTTTGTGGACCTATTTGCTTTGTTTACAAGTCTGCTCCTCACCTGCTCTCTTCTAAGAGCTATGCAGGATTAGTGCTTTCTCCAGGATCTGAGCTAGAGAAAACTCTCACCCGTCTTCTATATGCACATGTGAAGTTGATTAAACCTTATCTTTGGTGTGGTTTATTTATGAAGAAAGAATCGAAAGACAAGATACTAATCCAAAGCTTTTGACACTGTCTCACACGACATCCTTGTCTCCAAACTGGAAAGACATGGATTAGATGGATGGACCACTCAATGGATAAGGAATTGGCTGGATGGTTGCACTCAAAAGAGTTGTGGTCAATGGCTCGATGTCCAGTGACAAGTGGTGTTCTTCAGGGGTCAGTACTGGGGCCAGTGCTATTTAACATCTTTGTTGGTGACATGGACAGTGGGATCGAGTTGCCTCAGCAAGTTTGCAGATGACATCAAGCTGTGTGGTGTTGTGGACACGCTGGAGGGAAGGGATGCCATCCAGAGGGACCTTGACAAGCTGGAGAGGTGGGCCTGTGAGAACCTCGTGAAGTTCAACAAGGCCAAGTTCAAGGTCCTGCACATGGGTCGGGCAATCCCAAGCACAAGTACAGGCTGAGCAGAGAATGGATCAAGAGCAGCACGGAGGAAAAGGACTTGGGAGTGCTGGTAGATGAGAAGCTCAACATGAGCCGGCACTGTGCACTGGCAGCCCAAAAAGCCAACCGTGTCCTGGGCTGCATCAAAAGCAGCGTGGGCAGCAGGTCGAGGGACGTGATTCTGTCCCTCTACTCTGCTCTCATGAGACGTGACCTGCAGTGCTGCGTTCAGCTCTGGAGTCCCCAACACAAGAAGGACATGGAGCTGCTGGAGCAGGTCCAGAGGAGGCTACAAAGATGATCCGAGGGCTGGAACACCTCTGGTATGAAGACAGGCTGAGAGAGTTGGGGCTGTTCAGCCTGGAGAAGAGAAGGCTCCGGGGTGATCTTATTGCAGCCTTCCAGTACCTAAAGGGACTACAGGAAAGCTGGAGAGGGGCTTTGGACAAGGGTGTGTAGTGACAGGACAAGGGATGATGGCTTTAAACTGAAAGAGGGGAGATTTAGATTAGATCTAAGGAAGAAATTTTTTACACTGAGGCTGGTGAGGCAGTGGAACAGGTTGCCCAGAGAAGCTGTGGCTGCCCCATCCCTGGCAGTGTTCAAGGCCAGGTTGGATGAGGCTTTGGGCAACCTGGTGTAGTGGAGGGTGTCCCTGCCCATGGCAGGGGGGTTGGAACGAGATGATCTTTGAGGTCCCTTCCAACCCAACCCATTCTATGATTCTACAATTGGCCAATTTTTTCTTACGTCTTTGTGCAAGGCAGCGAACCAAAGTGTCTTACTCCCTGCATGCAATATACATAGACCGTTACCCCACACAGATTCCCAGTTCCCTGTATGTCCAGAACATAAAGCAAAGGCAAGACGGAAGAAGCTGGAAGAAAGATTTGGCTCCTCTTGTCAGCACAGTTCTGCTTCTGCAAATGGAAATACTACCTTAGTGCCTTTCTGGAGCAAGGAAAATATGACAGCTTGTGGTTCTAAGGTAGGCTGATCAAAAGTGTACAGAAAAAATTGTTTTGGTGGAAAACTGGATTCTCAAATAAATATATATTTTGAAGTGTCTTTCCAATAGATGAAAGGAAAGACATTATGCCTCTTTCTAAAAGCTTTGAGAAACTAAAAGAAAAATCTATCTGTGTTCAGCCACGTTATCAAAGTTTCTGAGAAGGAAAAAGAAAATTGGAGGGAGGCAATTCTAGGTTCACTAAGATGCTTCTGAGATAGCACAGCTGTTCCTCTGTCCCACACGGAGTTTTTATTGCAAAGCTGCAGTGTAATGTAGCAGATCTTTTAAACGGCATTAAAAAACCCCTACTCCTCAAAACAAAAATATGGACAGTCTAGATAGGAACAAATTAATTTTGTCACTTTCATCAGTTAAGCTTCTGGGAGTACATGACACAGGAATAAGTTCATTTTTGTGTGAAAAATCCTCACTGCGTTTGCTCTATTAGTTGGGATTGCATAGTTAAGCATAGAGTCCTATCAACAACCAAATTTTGGTTAGAATACGTGCCCTAAATATGTTTTTAAATTGTAAAAACGACCAGTTCGGCTCAGGCCAGGTGATCAATGGATGGTGGAGGTTAAGTGAAGTTCTTCTGTGCTTGGTGTGACACGCAGCTGAAGGACCTGTGCCATCAGGTATGTCACGTAAGGAAAAGCAGGTGAGGCACTTGGGATCATCACAGCTGCGGTGAAACAGGAGCCTTGAGAAAATAAATTCTGAGCTCAAGAGCTGCCTTTGCACTTTATTAACTTCCATCCATGCTTTTCCCTTGTGGTTCTTGGAAAGGTTATTAATTGATTTAAGCTGCTGCTTAAAAACACAAATACTTTCTAAAGGGATAGAAAATACATACATATAGAGATGTACAAATACATATAGAGATGTATAAATACATATAGAGATGCATTTTTATGAACATCCTCTTTGAACCGTAACATCTGCTGGGGCTTTGGAGCATCCCGATACCATTATCAGCTGTTATATTCCATCAGCCACCGCATCATTTATCTCAGTCAGTGATTATTTATTTTTGGTTCAGAGAGTTTGTGCAAAGATTGATTAAATTTTAATATTAACAGTGGAAATGAGTAGCTAAGAACAATAAAAATTTCCTTTCTGTCATAACTCAAAAATATTTCCACAGGCATTCATTATTTTCAATTGTAAAAGAGTTTGGGATGTAGCTTTTCCGATGTTTCATGAAACTAGATAACATTTACTTATTCCAGATGTTGCCTGCTATTAAAAATCAGAAACAAAACAACATTATGGGATTATTATTTTATTTCTGCAACATCTTGCACTGGATATTATGCTCGCCTCTCTTTGTTTCAAATAATGCAATTAGTTCTCTGATACCAAATCACGATAAGCTCCAACTCTGGAACTATGTAGTATTTTTATTATTACTACGGTCATAATTTAATGTTAGTGCACGAATCTGACTCAGTATAAAGCCATATGCAAAAGGCAATAAGCTACATACAAAGGAGAGAAATCCGATTAACATTCCAAAGCTTTTCGAGGTGTGCCTTCTCTAAACGACACCGTCGCAGGACATGTTCTTTGGGGCTACAACACAACACATCTAGGCTTTTGTCGCCATATGGCCACTCCTGTGGGGATCCAGCACGGCAGATTAGACAGCTCGCAGAGCTGCAGAGCTGCAGCCAAGTGGAAGAGTGGGATTGCACCGGATTTGGGTCCTGCAGAACACCGCTCTCCTGTCGCAACCGGCTCCGCTCTGCCAGGTAGCTCAGTTCGTAGCACTCAGCATTGCTGAGAAAGTTTTCCAGAAGTGGAAACCAAGAAATATCATGGGTATATGTGCTGTATCTTCATTCTGGTGAGGAATTTTCAGAACTTCTTCAGGCACTTTTTCAGCTTCCTATGGTTTTCTCCCCATCCGTTCTCCTTTGGTTGCAATCATTACGTATTATATCCACTTCTTTGAAAAAGAATTAGGAGAAAAGAAATTATTTAATAACTGTATATTATAATAAAAGGATCCTACCCTTTACAAGTATGAAACTCGAGGACTGAACTTCCACAGGTAATGTTGTCTTTTGCTATTATTCTCAACCTAATGCAGTCTAAAATAGCAGCAGTTCCTTGATCTTTTCTCTCTGTTAGCTGCTCTTCTGCGCAATTGCTCTCCTCATTAAGGACATTTTTCTAATAGCAAGTCTAAATGTTTCCTCTCTTAGTTTCAGGCCATTGCTCCTTATTCTACCAGAAAGTATTTATATTCTGTGATCATTTCCCCCTTGAGTCTCGGTGTTTTCTAGGCTGCATAAATATCAGAAGCGACCACGCTGCAGGGTGTCGCGGCATGTGCCGTGGTACACCAGTTCTCGAGACGGTTAGTATCATGCAGGGTGTCACACATGCTCCAAGGCAAGCACTATAGGTGTTCCTAGGCTTTTCAGGCTCTTGCTTTCACCGAGTCCTCGTAAATGCTTGCACTTTGAGGAGCAGGATTTTTTTCTGCTTGTTAGAAAAAATAAAGAAAGAATTAATTCCCCGTCAAAGTTGCGTGAAGAAAAAGCAAACAAACAAAATGAAAAAAATACGAAGCTCAGCATTTCTCTGTTCATCTACTTTAGCAAGACAAAATCAACATCACCATTTGACCTCTAAACCCACACAGTCTTAATGCAGCTCTATGTACTTCATGATGTCATTTAGCTACACCGAACACAGGCTGTTTTTTCTTAAAACTCCTGGCTTAGCTAGTGCCAGGCAACTCTGCTAGGCTCTCCACACCTCTTCATTCCGTGCTAACCTTCATCTCTGACATGCCAGTTCTAATCTTCCACATATGTGGATGAACACTCTCCTTTGTCCTGCCCCTGTATTCATTACCAAGTCTCGGGCATCCTTTCTGTCCTCAGTCCGAATCCCAGACTCCCCTGCCCTCTCAGTCAAAGCCTACCCCAAAACCTGCTCGTTTAACGTTGCAGATCCTTATTTCCTCTTTACCATCCTAGTCTAGGCCTTCTTCTTTCTCCCTTCTATTCCACTCAGGTGTCTTTATCCAGGAGGAACATCTGGAAAAGGCTAGAGCACACTCACTGTGAGCATGCCCTTCCATGAATGCAGCAGCCAGCCTAACAACGGTGCAAAGAACGTACGAAGACTGACATTTTCTAAAGACTTGTAATGAGGCCACATGTAGGCAGTTGATGTGCAAGAATGACAAAAGACACATCCATGACAGACAATGCGGCGGTGCCACATCAAGGCTCAAGTCCCTGCTCCTATCAATGAGAGCATAAGGACACCTCTGTGAAAGAACTCTACTTAGGATTATTATGGGCAAAGCAATATATTTTCCCTAACCTCATTTTTAGAAGCAACAGAATAAAATAAATCCCACCTTCTCACAATTCTCCATGGCGAATGGCTTAAAAGGTTAGTGAAATTGTACACAACCAATAGTAGAGTCTTTATACCCTGGGGATTGGACAGCCTCACTAGAGGATAACCTATAAAATCCCGTAATATCCTCCTCATTCTTTTTTAGGGCCCAATTCTACTTATACTAAAATCATTGGCAAAAATTGCCACTGGATTCTGCAAGATATATTTGATACGTCCTTACCTTGAGATGAGTGGGAAGTTTGATTTGGGCTATCCTCCATTTCAGTATCATAATCTTGCATGGAGAATTCCATATCTTTAAGTAGGTGGTGCTGCTGTCTAGGTTTCCCATCATACTTGTTTTTTCAGAAAGAAAACAGCAGCAATGGTAATCCGTGAAGATAAATATTTTAGCATGCTGTCTTGTGAAACAGATTTTTAAAAAATTGTTTGCCAGCTGACTTTCCCCTAGATCGCGTCGCTTAATTGCTTTTCACTTTATACATGAAGTTTCGTTCACTTGTGCTGAATCATGCAATTGTTTGATGTGCCTGCAAAGCCATCCATCATTGTGCATTTTTATCCCGTAAGATGTTACCTCCTCTGTCATCTTTGTATTTCTGGGGATGAGTAGGATCTCTTTTGCAGTCAGAAGTCTGATTTGAGAGGCATTGGACATGTTCAGACATCCATAATCATTGATTTTGTGCTTCATCACGAAGGGAACCTGCAAAGAAGTTTTTTTCCGATTCACTTCCTTTCCCAATAAACCACTGGATGCTACCTGGGTGAATAAAAAGCTTTTGTCTTTCAGCTGGGGAAGCAGACTTGAGCACTGATCTGGTACTCAGTTGAGTGACATCCCAGTTTCTTAGAAACTACTCCTTGCTTTTCCTGCCTTGCACGTAGCGCGTGGATTAGGCACAAGCAGCTGTGTGCATTCACCACGCACCAATTTACCAGGAAAAAAAAAAAGAGGAGAAGGGAAGATAGAAAATCATCACCTAACGTTCTGCACCATGCAATGGGCAGATGAGCTGTATAAACTCCAACATAAATATGACCACAGCCTGATCTGTATGGAGATAAAGTATGCACGTGCCCTGTCCTTCTGCCTCTGAGCTACTCTTTCCAGCTCTCCCACTTACTTCAGCATCTTGCAGAAGGGATATTAAGTTCCCATCTTTCTTCTTCCAGAAGCAAACCCTTCCCACTTCAGCTCCAGTTTCCAGGAGGCTGCTCAGGCACCAGACTGCTGAACCATCAATCTGAACGCAGAGGGAAAGGGCCTTTTTTCCCAGCAGAGGCTGATTTCATTTACAAAAGAAGTGCTGCTCTCTTTGACTTGTTTGGGCAGCTCTACTTCCTTCGCAATTTTACTGTCCTTGGCAAAAAAATCCTTTCACAGCAGATGTTTATGGATTTGTGCTAATGACCCCCTTGGCAGCTTTCAGCAGCCTTGGAAATTGTCGGAGAGGAACCTTTGAGGTCCTGGCCAGAAATCAGACAATTGGATAGCAAACAAGAACATTTAGATACAGAAGAAGATAGTTAGAGGCAAAAAAAAAAAAAAAATACCCAGAATCAGGAGTTGGAAGATACCCAGCAGCAATCACCTGCCCAGCCTGAGCATCAGCAGCATGGACCAGGAAGCACTTGTGCTGGTGGAGCTCTCAGGAAGCGGAGTCCTGGAAACCAAGCTATTATTCAACATCATTACACAGGCATCCACCTACGCCTTCCAAGAACTGTGTACTTTTCTGAGCAGGTGATAGCTCCAAAGAATTGACGAAGGTAGAGGAACACAAGATCAGGCCTTTCAAAACTGTTTCATAAGGTAGCTGGAAGTTTGGGTTCAACAGACATTTGAAGCCAATTAGGATTAATTAACACCTTGTGTATCATAGAATCATAGAATGGTTAGGGCTGGAAGGGACCTTCAAAGGTCATCTAGTCCAACCCCCCTGCAAGGAACAGGGATATCTCCAACTAGATCAGGTTGCTCAGGGCCTCGTCCAACCTGGCCTTGAACGTCTCCAGGGATGGAGCATCCACCACCTCTATGGGCAACCTGTTCCAGTGTTCTACCACTCTCATTAGAGATTAGAGCTTGAGCTTCATGGTAGACATGAGAGTTTTGGATAAAGAACAGGGAGTAGTCAATAGGATTGAGACTAGCCGTTGGAGAATATTGTCTCTTTAAAGAAAGCTAATATTTGTTTGTGCTGAATCCGTGTTTCAGTTTAGCCCTCTACCTCCTCCTGAATGCAGATATTATAAAATATGCAAATAATTAGGGGTAATGGTACGGTCTTTGGATGAAGGGATATTGTTTGGTCTCTAAGGTGACGATTAACTATGGGCCTAACCAAATGAAGAACACGTAGGAGTATTGTAAACTGGTAACCTGTCTTCCCTGATTAAAAACTAATACCTCGATCCCTTGTTAGAAACAACGCCCAAGTGTTGCAGAGTTGTTAGGATGTAACGATCTGGACTGTTACCATGCAATAGTACATTAAAGCAATTTAAAAACCCATGCGTTTCACCGCTGAACAAAAGAAGGGGCTCTGACTTGTTCACAGCAAAACCAGCTGGGGCAGGTCAGGCAGCTCTTTCCTAGTGTCCCTCCTACCTCCAGTCCTCTACAGACATTACAAACATCCCCATAACGCACTGCAAAACACTCCCCCCCCCCCCCGAAACTGTGCATACTGTTTATATATACACATTATTGTATGAGAACAAAGCTGCTCCACAGGTCGCCTTGTGCCCAGTTCACTTTCCTAAACAGACACCTGGTGCCCAAGATGGCCAAGACCTATCCATGGGGCCAGCAAGCACGATACAGGGCTAGGAGAGATCCGTACCTTTCTGAAGTGAGGGGCCAAGGGAGATGCATGGGGGCATCTCAGATGGCACTAAAGTTTTACGTGTGGGAAACAGAATCAAGCCTTTCGTGTCCTAGTAGAAAGCAACTTCTGGTCCTGCACGTGGGTCGGGGCAATCCCAAGCACAAGTACAGGCTGGGCGGAGAATGGGTTGAGAGCAGCTCTGAGGAAAAGGACTTGGAAGTGCTGGTAGATGAGAAGCTCAACATGAGCCGGCAAAGTGCGCTGGCAGCCCAGAAAGCCACCCGTGTCCTGGGCTGCATCAAAAGCAGCGTGGCCAGCAGGTCGAGGGAAGTGATTCTGTCCCTCTACTCAGCTCTCGTGAGACCCCACCTGGAATACTGCGTTCAGCTCTGGAGTCCCCAACACCAGAAGGACATGGAGCTACTGGAACGAGTCCAGAGGAGACCACGAAGATGATCCGAGGGTTGGAGCACCTCTGCTCTGGAGACAGGCTGAGAGAGTTGGGGCTGTTCAGCCTGGAGAAGAGAAGGCTCCGGGTGACCTTATAGCAGCCTTCCAGTACCTAAAGGGGGCCTACAGGAAAGCTGGAGAGGGACTTTTTCCAAGGGCGTGTAGTGATAGGACAAAGGGCAATGGCTTTAAACTGAAAGAGGGCAGATTTAGGTTAGATATAAGGAAGAAACTCTTTACATTGAGGGTGGTGAGGCACTGGCACAGGTTGCCCAGAGAAGTTGTGGATGTCCCATCCCTGGAGCTGTTCAAGGCCAGGTTGGATGAGGCTTTGGGCAACCTGGTGTAGTGGAGGATTTCCCTGCCCATGGCAGGGGGGCTGGAATGAGATGATCTTTGAGGTCCCTTCCAACCCAAACCATTCTATGATTCTATAATTCTATGATCTTTGCTGGAAGGATGAATTAACACAAACATGTTCACTACTTCTTGGGTTGACCACAGCCAGCTGAGATTTTTCATTCATTTTCATTCATTTTTTTCCACGTGGCTTTTTAAGATAAGTAGCTCTTGAAGACAAAGGGAGTGTAAATATGCCTGCTTTGAAGAATATGACCGTCACCAACATCATTCAGAAAAAGTATACAAATCTCACCTTAGCAATATTTTACAAGATTTCTCCCAGGCTAACCATCTCAATATAAGAAAGCAAAAGGAACTCATCTTTTTCTTTAATAACAAAGTAGCCTTCATCTTCATTTTCCTGAGAGTATCTTCCTTGCTATACAACAAACAATGTTTCCTACGTACAGGAAGTCTTTAGGAGCCTCCCAGAAATGTTCTTTTTTTAAATGCTTTAAGACCTATGACAGCTGGTCATGGAATTCTCTGATTTTTCCCTAAGTAAATTCCTATTGCAGATGAAATATTTTGACAGCAAAAATCCCTACAGTAGGGATAAATGAGTATCTGTGAACATAGAAGCTTGCAAAAATAAATCTGTCAAATTATTCATCAATTCGCATGACAGAGTCAGTAACTGAATATGGTTTTCTTAAATTCCCCAATGGATTTTTAAGAAAAATATCAGTTCCAGCATATAATGCATGTAAGTAGTTGTTCTTAAAGCAATCTGCATAAATTACTTGTAAGGCAGCTAGAGAAAGAATAGAACTTTTTTGCCATGTCAAATAATTTCCAATAAACAGCTGCAGTTTGTACCTGCACAACAAAAAAAATTGCAATAATACACAAAAGCAGTATTTTAACTGCATAGGTGAGATTACTTCAACAAAATGTTACGTTCATGCAAATTCCACTTACCACTTTGGAGTAGTTTTATATTGCCATGGAAAAGCATTACAGAAATGAATGAAATATTTAGAAATATAATGAAATGTAGCGACCAAACACCAGAATACAATGATAAAAATAGAGTTTAATAGAGGATGATACGCTTTCTACTCAAATTGTATAAAGAGTTCCCATAATAAGGACTTCATGAGCTACTGAAATATTATTGCCCTCTTGCTGGAGTTCCAGCTACGTGTGTGGTCAGCAATGCCAAGGACTTGGCATGTTCCTGGAGCTCTTAACCCACTGTTGCCCCCTTCCTAACGCAGGGCAGGATCGTAGAGGTGGATATTGCAGCTGCTTTCCGCTCATCTGGCTGAGCATAGAGTTGGACCACACAGGTGCCCTACGTTGGACATTGCACCCCATCGGTCTCTGTTTCCCACCACTGAAGGAGTCAAGAGGCTGAGCTGAGATACCGCCGTTTACACCCTGTACGTCTAGATGTGAGTAAAACGAGCCCTGTGCATCTTCCACGTGTGATTTGCTGGAGAAGGAGAAGACAAGCAATGGCAACAGCCCTGCTCGTGGTCCTGCTCCTTACTGCTGGGCTGTCCTCCGTTACTTTTCTTGGGTTTGAGTGAAGGAGTCATTGCCCTCAGCGACATGACCATTAGAACCTGGGTTTGAGTGAAGGAGTCATTGCCCTCAGCGACATGACCATTAGAGCCAGGGGAAAGGACCTCACGAGCTGAGCACCTAAAGTGGATCCTGATTCCACGCAGAGTCCCTCCGTAAAGGTGCGATTCGCAGTTACGCTGGGCACCAACGGCTCCATGTGCCTCCAGAAGAGCACCAAAATACCCAGCTGTGGACATTTCGTCCTAAATACTTCTGGTCTGTGGAATGAGGAAAAAAAAAAGTAGTATAATGTTTAATACTCTAATTACATCATCTCTCTTCCAAGAAATAGATAGCTACATCTCATGCCGCCAGTTCTACCTGAAGAAAGCTTAGAGCCATCACTTTAATAAGCTTCTCAGAAAAAATCTGCCTCCTTTTTTTTTTTACATTTTTCCTTTTTTTTTAACATTTTTCCTTTTTTTTATTATCTGCCTTTTTTTTTTTTTTTTTTTTTTTTTTTTAAGTTACACCAAAGACTGTTAGTTTGCAGTATCCTGCCAGCCTCTGGGTCTTCCTCAGACATTCTTATTTATTTTCCCCATTGACTTCAGTGGGAGTTCTGGGCTGTTCTAAATTAACTGTAAACATTCACGAAGAAGACCTAGACAGCGTTGTGTGTGGCTCAAATGAAGCCATCTGCTCAGTGTGCAGCTGGAAGTTAAAAATGAAAATAAAACCACCACCACCAAAACCAGAGTGTTTTAGGAAGTATTAAGAGATGGAATAGAAAAGACTTTGTAGAAGACATTTATCGTATGGTCCTATAAATCCATAGTCACCCTTTGGTTTTGATCTTGCTTAGTGTCTGTCAGCACTTCCCACAAAACAGCAGAAACACAAGAAACTGAAAGGACTTACAGGCAAGTGATCAGAGGCCAGGAAATAATCCCACGTGTGGAGAGATTAGGTCTATTTATGAGGCAGAAGAATAAGAGGTGACATGATATAATTATCATAACATCATTATGGGGTAAAGCCTATCAGTCGGTTACTCACTATTAGGTTACAATACGAGACCATGGAGACACCCTGTGAAACAAAAAAAGCACATTTGAGATGGCTGGCAATGTTTCTACATTGTGTAGCTGTTCTTTAGGTCTTCAGGTCAGAAAATACTGTTGAAGTAAATGTTTTGTAAAAACCAAAGGGGATTTAGAAATGCATATGAATGCTAACACTTCCTCCTGTTGTGTTACAGTGAAAGTTGGTAAGGGACCAACCCACCCTCTCTTTCTGAGGACTCCAACCCCTCGTGCCTGCCCACCAGCAAGGTACCAGGGCAGGCATTTGACATATCCAGAGAACAGGAGGTTTTCATTCCTCTTTGAAAAACAGGTCTGTCCTATAAAGAGAAATTGGTGCAATATGGTTATTATAAGGACCATCACACGTGGGCCATCAGGACAATTGTCTGGTGTGAATTTGTACAGCCTGGCAGTTTTGCAACTGGGTAAGTTCCCCTTCTCTCTGGAGTGAAAATACATGGATGCAGTTGGGCATTCTGCTGGATCTAAGCTTGTCTTAAAAACCAATAAGCATCTTGATCAGACATCTCTAAACTTTGAACAACTTGTCGTAAGCTTTCCTGCAGTTAGGTCAAGCTCTACCTGCATTACCAGAGGTGTTCCCTCTGAAGGGGATCATGTCTCGAGCAGCATTTGAACTCCCCCCCATGGAAACATCCTTTCCATCTTGGCTGCAATAGCACAGAAACTGTTGGACCAAGGGAAGGAGGTGACCGCTGCTGTCAAGTGACCTCGTCCTTGCACTGACGTGGTTGGTGAGATTTCCATCACTAACACACAGGAGTGTGGAAAAATCTTGGAGTCAACTGGACTACGTATCTCCTTCTGTGTGCACACTGGCATATCCCATGAGTAAAGGCTGGAAACAGGATTTATAGTTGGTTTATGTGCTTCAGGAGGTCTTGCTTCATAATTTGCTTTCTGATGTCTGTATCAGGTAACCAAACTTCGACCATGATGTGATGATTTGAGAAGTGACTCTCAGAACGTATCTGTTTCTCTTTCTTTTCCTTCTCGAATTATGTTTTTAGTACGCATTTTTCTTCTAAATCTTGCTGTAGGAATTAAATAAGGGTATTATATAAAGAAATATACCCACTATGTCATGTATGAAGATATTTTCATTCCGTATTTTGCGGTTCCATCAGCAAGTGTTCCCAGAGGATTTTTTTATTTATCCGTTTTTGCTTTCCTGCAAAGACAGCCATCTCACTTGCACTGATCCTGTGCAAACACACTCGCTTCATCAGGAGTTAAAAGCTGTCCATATGCCTATTGCCTTGTACCCGAAGTCTGGCTGAGTAGCGAACTGCACAAGGAAAAAAACCAATATATCGAAATATCTGTTTCACAGCCATGAACATCTGTCTCCTCTTCAAAAGTAACATAGTGTAATCTGGATATATATTCCCAGAGTGGAACTTTGGTAATTCAGATTAGAAGCAATTCTTGATGTTTTAAGGAGCCTGTTTATTACAAAAACAATTACACAACCCACCAGCACAGTACACAGAAAGGGAGAAGTAGAAGTTTATTTAGCAAGAAGCCTCCTGGCAGATGCCAGCACAACTGGGGCAGCTAAATTGGCTTGTATCAATAACTCTTTCAGTCAGCTTGTAAAAAAACCTTCTGGGTCTAAGCCCTCTACATATTCAGACGTACCAACCACCTCGACATTTCACGTGTGGCTGAAGCGTACTAGTTCCTCCACTTTTTTCCCCAAAGCTTTTTTGTCTTTCATAACTGCTCTTCATTATTTCTTTATCTCCTGCATAGGGAGTCTTGAGATCAGGAAATATTTTTAATTTCAGGCCTATTTCCCATGAAGTTCAGTCACTTTTGAACAATGTATTGAATAATTTTTTCATTCCTTGGGCTGAATTGTTGGGCAGCAGCGTTGATGTACCTCCAGGTTTTAATGCAAGAATAGCAGGTTTAACATTTTTGCACATGGACAGGAATGCCTTGAGCGAGCTTCCTGACTTGGAATAAGGTCTCTAACTTCCTTTTGTCCCTTTCTCCATACCTGAGAGTGGCAGGCAAAAATCACTATCTTAATTTCCAATCTAATTTCATTCAAATTGGTGTATTACCTTTGGATGGTTACTTCATATGCATTGTCTGATAAGCTTCATAGCCAGGGAGAGAGCTTTGCTCTAAACTCTTATTCTTCAAACTCCACTGGTCCAATTTCTAAATAAATTTAAGCCATAATATTTAATGAAGGAATAGTGTCAATATAGGTCAGGTTGCATTTTCACAAACACTGTAATGCTTAAAGAGCACGCATCCAATAGGCAGTACCTTTAAAAGAAGCCCAACTTGCATCAGCAATTAAAAATAAGAATTTCAAGCTATCCATTTATCCCCATATTAATGTATTTTTTTTAAAAAATAGTTTTCCCACTATTAAGAAGCGTAAAATGGCAACTTGTTTACTGAACCTTTTGAAAAAAAAAATTGTACTGAATCAAAGTTCCTTTGAATCCCTATTCCTCCATAAACCAGCCCTTTATTTTGTAGTGATACTGGCCAGCTGTGCTTTCAGTCATACCAAATCAGGTGTGGCTGCTCACTGTTCTAGACAACAAGACATCTCATTTAGCATGGCTTGTTTTCTCACCGTAGGTAAAAACATTGAAAATCATGATTAATACAATTTCATATGCTTCATTTTAAAATTAAGCAGGGTAAATGCACTTCTGTTCTTAAGAATTTGCAAATGTGATCCTCTAACCTCTTTCTTTTCCTCTGTTTGACACATTTTTTCAAGATGGTAATCTATATTACCTAAATACTGGTTTGCAAACGGTAGGAAAAAGCCTATCCCGAGATAGCCCACCCCAAGATTAAGGGTCTCACTGCAATCTGTGAATACATTAAATAGTATTTTCCCTGGCTCAGTGACCCGAGCAAAGCCTATGGCTCAAGGAGGTCACAAAGCTGAGGCAGACAGAGAACACAGGACACAGAAGACACCCAGAGAAGGAATTCATTGGGGCTTTTTGTCCTTCTTCTCTCTCATCCATGATCAAGGGATGGAGAGGGCTGACCTGCTTCTCGCGGCGGTCAACAGGTGGGCTCCTGCGGTCTTTGCCCGTGCAGTGGCTCTGCGACAGAAGTGGGAAGAAGCAAATTGTGACAGTTCGATGTGGGGGGGTGTTCTGGCGGCAGGGGAGGGGATTCGCTCCCTGTGCCACCAGATCCGAGTCCCATCCGCCCCGGGGGGTTGCGCCAAACCGGCGCCTCTGCGAACGGCCCTATTTAAGCTGGGACAAAGGGGCGGGAAAGGGGCTTTTGCCCAGGGGCGAGGAGCGGGGCGGGGGGCGCTGCCCTCGCTCCCGGCTCCCGGCCGGGCGGCCGCTCGGGCCGGCGCCACGTGCTCAAGATGGCGCCGGGGGAGCCGCGTGGGGGCTCGGGAAGCGCCCCGCTCCCGGGGTGCCGCCGGGCCGAGCTCCCCCGGAGGGGATTAAGATCTCAGAGAAGACAACCACAGCGACCAGTCAGTCAGGATGGAGCAGGAGGAGGGATACTGGAGCTGAAGTTTTCCCTTGCAATCGGTGTGAAGATTGCGGGCCCTGCAGCCGGGGTGCGCTCGGCGGGGCGGAGACCCACTCGCGGCCCGTGGAGAAACCCACGTCGGGGAGGATGTCATGGTTTGATGTGGAGAGGGGGGTGGTTCTGGTGGCAGGAGAGGGGTTTTGCTCCCTGCGACCTCCCCGGTTTTGGATCCGGGTTAGGCTTAGTTCTGGCCACCAGATCAGACTGCCATCCCCCTCGGGGTTGAGCCAATAGGGCGCCTCTGCGAATTGCCCTATTTAAGTCAGGACAAGGGAACCGGAAAAGGTGCTTCGCCCAGGATCGAGCAGAGAAGGGAGGAGGGCACTGCCCCCGCTCCCTGGCTCCCGGCCGGGCAGCTGCCTGCATCGGGCCGGCGCCGCCCACGGAGAATGGCGGCGGCGGAGCCAGCTGGGGAACTCGGGGGCACCCCACTCCCGGGGTGCCCACTGGGCTGAGTTCACCTGGAGAGGACTGAGATCTGAGAGAAACAGCCGCATCGACAGCAGGTCAGTGAGGATGGAGCGGGAGGAGGTGTGCTGGAGCCGAGTTTCCCCTGCGGCTGATGGTGAGATGGCAGGCGGCCCCCCTGCAACCAGGACGGCCTCGGTGGGGCAGAGACCCACTCGCAGCCCGTGGGGAGAAGATGCCTGAGCCTGAGGATGGTCGTGTTGAGGTGCACGACACGGCAGAGAGGCATCTGGAGTCTGCGTGACGACCCACGCCGGAGCGAGTGGCTACAGCTCCCTAAGTACCCGAGACTGTGGTAAAGCCCACACCGGAGCAATCTGTGGGGAAGGATTGTTTCCAGTGGGCTGGACTCACGCTGGAGAAGTTTGTAGATTTTTCCTCGTGGGTAGGGGATCCATTGGAGCAGGGGAAAAGGGTGTAAGGACTCCTTCTCCTTTAAGAAAGAGGCAGCAGTAACAGCACGGAATGAACTGACCTGCACTCCCCCAGTCCCTGCCCCCTGTGCTGCTGGGGGGAGGAGGTAGAGCCGGAAGGAAAAGGAAAGGGGGGGGGAAGGTGTCGGTTTTAAGATCTGGTTTTGTTTCTTTCTGTCCTCTCAAGTAATCGGTTTTTGTTTCCCTTTGTCCTTCTAAGTAATCATTAATAAACTGTTTTGCTTTGAGAAAAGCTCTGCCTGTTTTGCCCAGGACCATGGTTGGTGGGTGCTCCCTCTGTTCTTGTCTCAACCCTCAGTAGTCCCTTTGTTTTTTTTTTTTTCTCTCCTCTCTACTTTACTGGAGAAGGAGAGACTGTGTGAGTTTTAGTTGCTGGATCAGCCTAAAACCACAACAGAGGAGATGCCTGAGCCCAGGAGAGGCCGTGGAGCAGGGGGTGCACGAGCAGGTACTGTTAATAATGGGCAGGGGATGCACGGCGGGGTCATGGGGGCATCTGGAGTCCGTGGGACGGCCCACGCCGACACGAGTGGCAGCAGCTCCCTGAGGGGCTGAGACTGGTAAAGCCCGAACTGGTGCATCCATGGGGAAGGATTGCAATCCTGCGGGCAGGGCTCACGCTGGAAAAGTTTGGGGATTTTTTCCTCGTGAGTAGGGGATGCACTGAATCAAGGGGAAAATGGTGTAAGGGCTCCTCCTCCTTTGAGAAAGGAGTGGCAGGAACATCGTGGATGAACTGACCTGCACCCCCCCATTCCCTGTGCCCCTGCGCTGCCGGGGGGAGGTAGAGCCGGGAACGAAAGGAAGTAGGGGGTGGGGGGGTGTTGTGTTTAAGATCTGGCCTTGTTTTCTTTCTCTCAAGTAACCGGCTTCCCTCCCTTGTGTCTCTTGTCAAGTAACTGTTAATAAATTGTTTTGTTTTAAGAAGAAAGCCGGAGTCACGTTGTGCCCAGGACCATGGTTGGTGGGTGCTCCCTCTCGGTTCTTGTCTCGACCCTCAGTCCAGAAACCACGACACAAAGGAAGACAGTGTGGCTGCCATTGGTACCACGGAAGTGGACACAGCAAAGAAAAAGGGTGAGACAGGACTGCGTGGGGACAAAGAGAAAATATTTAAACAGTCTATAGAGGTAAAGGGGAGCAAGCAACAGCCACAAAAATGAAGAGGAAAATAGGCTGATCAGGAAAGATGGAAAATAATAGTTGAAGTAAAGTTGTGCTTGTATTTTCAGCAATCATAGAATCATTCTTTATCTCAACCCACAAGTTTTCCCACTTTTACTCTTCTGATTCTCTCCCCCATCCCACCAGGGGGGAACGAGCGAGTGGCTGGGTGTGCTGAGTTGCCAGCTGGGGTTAAACAACAACTTCAAAACCAGAAACTCTTTCTTCCACAACACAACAATTAGATGTATTTATTTCTGGAGTGAGTAAAGACCTGGTGACTTGGCAAAAATACCAAAGAAGCAAGTGAGACTCCTAAGGAGTGCAACCTAATGTGGCATATATTTTAAATTTGAATCCATCACGTTTACACTTTAGAAATTATCTTTATGCAAGCATCCAACTCCAGGTTGCAGTTCTGTCACAATTTAGACAGAGTTCAACTGGATTAGGAAAGAAAAAAAAGGTGATGTATCTGATGATTTAGCAAGTCACTAACTTCCATTGAAGCCAAAAGTAAGGCCACATGTAACTGGAAAGAGATACTGAGCCCCTCTATTTTTTCATAGTGTAAAGCAAGCAAGCAACACAGAATTCTGGGACGACAGCCTAGCTTGATGCAGGATCATATTCCTTGCTGGTTTTCTTGTAAGCAATAAGAGCTTAATTGCACTTCGTGATGCAATTGCATCTTCAAGCTCAAATGCCTGGAAAGTCATTGCGTCACAACGGCGTCCACTGTAGTGGACGTTGGTCATGCTCGTTTTGGGAATCTCTCTCTCTGGAGATGTTGGGTTTGGTCCTTCACCAGGTACAAACAATGCGAAATCACAGTTTTAACTGTAAGCAGCACCGTGTGGTGATGTGAACAGTGCGTGAACGTATCTCACTTCATGAGCGCGTTTACAACGCAACCAGTTAGGAGAAAAAGGAGACCAGAGATGGCGAAGGCTGAACGGAGTTAAACTGTGCCAAGCCCTGCAAAGAGCAGTTGAAGGCGATGTTTTCATCTGTTGGGTATTCACTTGGAAAGAGCAACTTCATTTCAAGTCAGCTGATATTTTAAAATACCCTGAAAGATTAGATCCATTGCCCTATAATGAATTAAAAAAAAAAAAAAAAAAAAGGCAAGAAAGAACACCAATTGGCAGATTTTTGCACTGGTCGAGGAGAGAGGTTCTCACTCCACTTCAGTGTCATGGGAGGCTCCCTATCAAAACATTTATTTTTCAGGAGCTCTGAAATCTTATAATATGAATGTGTGTAAATAAAAACTGCACATGTTATTTCAGTTAGAATGAAATAAACATTTGGAGTGAAATTTCAGTTGGTTTTAGCTCTTCTTTGCTTTCCTATAAGGTCAATAAAACACCTTCATGACTGCTGTAGGCTCCTGGAGCAGAATGTATAATGGTCAGCTACCTAAAATGCAGAAAGAATTGCCACCGAAGGAAAACACCATGGATGATACCTGAGGCCTCTGCATTGGCAAGTCCAATAATTGCCAAAACCAAAAATGAAATGAAACAAATATGGTTGTGTGTGGTAAGTTTAAGCCTATTCGAAGGCAACTGTGGTTGAATAGCACAGAGAATGTTGTAAACCAGGAAACATTGCATCCTTAGAAGGGAAAGGAAAGGTGGGAAAAAGAGGACCAGGATCATCATGGAACAACAAGGAGCAAATCATTGTAATTCCTAAAACTACAGATGAAGGGTATTAGACAAATAAAATCTGCACTGATTAGTACACTGTCAGAAAAATTAGTAAAGAATAAAATATTGGTAAATAGTAAATAAAAAGAGGCTATGGTCAGAAACAGACAGTTGAAAAGTTTTTTTTAAAAAACGTGAGTATGATCCTTTTAGCAAATACAAACCTCAATGTTGTAGCTTTACTGAAAGTCCTAAGTGTCTGAGGCACCTATTGCCAAACATTAAATTTTTCTGTAATATAAAAGAACACCCCTGGCTGTTCTTACACTTGCAGTGGAAAGAACTATTTTGCAGTAGCGTAGAGAATTTGTTTCAGACAGATGAAACAGCCATACAGGCATAAAGATCCTTGTAAGTTCCTGTGGATACATATCTACATTATATATACATCCATGAGTGAATATTTTTTTAAATCCTAAAAATTGACCGATGACTCTTACTACAGTATCTGTATCCATCTCTCATTTTAGGAGTGCTGTGAAGGCTGGCAGTGGGACTTGGCGTCCCCACTTGGCTACGTGAGAAGGCACTAGAGAGCTCCGCCGAGTCCACGCACCCATCTTGCCTCCCAGACCTCCCCATCCATCCTACCCCACCAGCCACACAGAGGAGAGAGGGAGAAGTCCCGTGACAGCTCAGTTGTCCCTCTTGCACATGCACAGGATTAGCCTCTCTGCCAATTTGGCTATTATCTGTCTAATCCTCCTTTTTGAATAATCTCCTTTATGCCATGTGTCTAAGTCCTATCAGAGCCACCTAATCAGGCTCGGGCCATGACTAGTTCACTCGGAAGGTCTAGTTGGAAGCTCTGCAACTGGGAATGAATCTTGGTCTAGAAGATCCCCAGCTTCTCCTGGGTTAGCAAGGGAGGGAGGCGTTCCATTCTAAAGGCACGTGTTAGGTTTGAACGTTGTGCCAGAGCTTAGGGCGATGTGAGGTGGCAGACAAGGTTTGGGAGTTGGGGCAGGTAAACATGGAACAGGCAGGAATCAAAGAAACCTATAGGGAGGTTGAAGAGTGGAAGGCCAGAAAAGCAGGAGGAAGGTGAGAGATGGGCTTAGACAATTAACATTCACATTTGCATTGAGTTGTGGTGAGAAATCCACAATGAGATTAGTGACGAGAGGGAAAATCCGCTGATTACCGATGTTTTACATGCCTTAGTCTTACAGCATTAACGTGTCGGAGTGCATTCAGTGCTGAAAGCAAGTGGTGTTTGTGGGTGGTCACCTCCCTTGAGGTCCTGATGGGTGCTGCTCTTGGCATTTTTGATCAAAATATATATGCCCGAATGTAAGCTGAGGCCTTTCGCTGAGCTTCTAAAGAAAAATACAAACCCACAGGTTTTAGTTCAGGCTGCTGAAAAAGTCCAGTGTGTTTGTAAGACCCCTCTGTGCCAGCACACCTGCCTCCCCATGAGAACTCAGAAGTACGAGAGCTTGCCCCCTCCCCGGTCAAGAAAGTTTTATCATTAAAATTTCCTCATATCATGGGACATCTGTGGGACTCCTTGTGCTCCCAAGCACAGAAGTTATTTCTGGGAATGGAGCACAGCCCTTTGCACTCCTTTGGCCAAATTCTGACAGCTAAGGTCCAACGGTGTACACGAACAAGCTAGATTTTTGTTACATAAAATAAAGGCTGCCATACTTTTTATTGGACCAGGATATCAGTTAGATTCCCAAGAGCAGCTATAATAGAATCAAGTTACAACGTCAGTGTGATAAAAGTATCACATCGTTACTCTGTCCTTTTTACCTTATTCATTCACAGATTGAAGTTTCCTGGATTTCTGTCAAAAGAATTAGTCTTTCAAGAACAGAGAAGACCAATGTCATCTTTATACAGTTTGGGAATTTGTCTTGAGTGGCCCAGAGATTAACAATATCAGTGATAATTGAGTCAAAGACGTCTATGGAGTACACTAACAAAATAGACCACGGAACAAAAGACAGGTAATTCAACAGTGCACGACTGCTGAATAATCATTTTAACCTTACCAAGGGTCAGGATGGCAAATAAAATAAATAAAAAATGAATGGGTTTAGAGAAAGGACGAGGGAAAGAACAACAATGTAGTCAGAGGGAACTAGGCAGTTTTGAAGAAAAACGTGTGCAGAACTGAAATTGTACAGCTGTTAACAGGAAAGAAAAATCAATTTTACACCATATAAAGGGATACATTTACATCGTTATGATGACATGGGGAAAGGATTAGGATTTCACTTTCTTCAAAGCATACTTGCAATGTGTCATATGATTCTTCCTTATCTGATGATCACGATGATGCATAAAGAATAGCACCTCTCAAGCATCACTTTATTCAGTAACACACCACCTTGTCTCCCTGAGCTCCCTGACTGCCAGATCTCATGTCTTTGTCTTCCATAGGTAAATTTAATTAAACCAGCAGAAGTGGAGTTATAATAGTTCACAAACAATAGTAGTAACTAAAGGAGAAAAAAAGAGGGGAGGAGGAGAGAAGAAAACGCTCATGTATTCAGCAGCTCAATAGCATTAGATGGGTAGATCGATCCCAAAGTTGGCATAAGCAAGTGGTACAGAAGAAAGCAGAACACAAACAGCAGAATTCAAGATGTTGGTGGCACAGGAAAACACAAGTCATTGTTGTAGGAAATACAGGGGTTTCGGAAATAGGGTAGTTAAACTATTACTTCTTTTTTCTTTAAATATAGTTTTAAAATGTATCATTCTGATTTGAGCACAGGTACAAATGTGCAAGAGTAGGGTTGGCCAATGCCCATAAGTAAATCCATTCTATCTGCCCACACTAGAACGCTTTGGTTTAATCCAATTTCCATCTTTTTAATTTCCCAGCTACTCCACTCAGGCTTCCCCGGAAGGACTAGCATCAACATGATTCGTGTCTCCAAAACAAACTAATCTAGACCTAGGGAGACTCAGAGGTGGCAGGTGTGACCCTCTCCCAACATCCTGCTCCCACTCACCAGGTGTGTACGTGATGGCTTTAGCACCCCAGCCACGGTGCTCGCTGAGGAAAGCTCCCCAGGAATCGAACAGTTCGTTGCTTTCTCAGTTAAAACCATTATTTCAAATGGTATCTGGCACCACGTAAAAGCAAATGCAACTACAGGCTCAGTTATAGTCCATTCTGCATGGGAAGAAGGTCTACAGGAGTGGAAAGCCATGCTCTCCACCAACGGCAAGTCGTGATGCGTTTCTAATACTGTCAGGAAGTCACAAACCAGCCTGGAGGCACTTCACTGCAATGAGCTGCCTATCAGAAGAAATACTTCCACCTCCAGCCCAAGCATTGGCAATGCCAAATAACAGGGAACCACATTCCTTACCATTTCCACCTCTTTGCTGCCTCAGGTCTCCATTACCGCTGTTTTCTCCAGGACAGATGTTAGCCTTCCTTCCTCGTGCAGACACTGGGAGATGCAGAAGCTCAGGACCGTGCAGAAACAGGCCTTATTTAGGGCTCGGTTTGTACCCCGGCTGAATGAATGAGGAGACAGAGCAGCTGGTAGAGCTGGTGGTGCCCTAAGAACGCTGCGGTGTTACGTGCGCACAGAAGGTCACAGGCTCTGTTTCAGCTACAGCTTTGTGGCAGACCTACCTCCTCCCACCCTCTTCCCACCTCAGAATTTTAAGCTCAGGCAAGCTAAGTTTGATTTGAATAAAAGCTCACAACAAGCTATTAAATAGAAAAATACCCTTAAAGGAGCTATAGAAAGCAAAATAAAGTGTGTTTTCACTTCTTTCATTCAATTCTCTCTGCCTACAGCAGCCTTGTAGGTGGGTCCTTCATTCCAGCCAGTTCACTAACTGAGGAGCAGAAAGCTCTGCAGAGTTTCCCCACATCCCAAAGTAATTTTTTTCCATCGCCTCTGAGGCATGGCTGTCTGCTACCCGGTCCTTCAGCCTTTTGGTGTCTCGAAGACACAAGCTGAGCAGATCTGCAATGGCTCTGCTGAACTTCACCGTTCTGCCCATCCTCGCTCTCTCCCTGAATCTCTTCAGTAGCGCTCCAAGAATTTCCCCCGGAAAATCTACCCAGCTTCCTCGAGGAAAATAAAGCCAAATTACAACAAACCCCTCAAATACACAGTTTGCCATGGTTACAGCAACAGTGGAGCCTTGCAGTAGGGCTGAAAGGCCACGGGTCCTGAAGTGCTGCTGGTAGTCCTGGGTCAGGGCTTTGTTCAGCAGAGATGCACTTTTTGTGTGCAGAATAAGCCTGTGTGATTCGTTATTGTGCTGCTGTGACTTGCAATAGGCCAACATTTATAGCAGTCAGCGGAGCAATTATAGCCTTGAAGTCTGACACTGAGGCAAAAATAGGGCTGATAATTACAAAACGAGCGATTTTCAGGGTGCGAAACACTGAAGAAAAGTAGTAAATTGTAAGTGAGGTTTGTCTTAAGGCATGGAAGCAAACTCAAGCCGTTAAGGACAAAGCAAAAGCACGCGGTCTGCGTGCAAGGTATGTGCACCGCTGCGGTGGTTCTGGCTGGGATGGAGCTAATTTCCTCCCCAGCAGCTGGTGTGGGGCTGTGGTTGGGATCTGTGCTGCCAACAGGGTCGGAGCACAGGGATGGTTCCGTGACTGCTGAGCAGCGCTGACACAGAGTCGGGGCCTTTTCTGCCTCTCAGCCCACCCCACCGGCCTGGAGGCTGGGGGGGCACCAGCCTGCCCATGGGAAGGGGTGGGTGGGGTCCTGGTTTTGCTTTGCTCCCATGTGCGGCTTTTGCTTTACTTATGAAACTGTCTTTGTCTCAACCCACGAGTTTTCCCACTTTTACTCTTCTGATTCTCTTCCCCATCCCACTGGGGGGAATGAGCAAGTGGCTGAGTGTGCTGAGTTGCCAGCTGGAGTTAAACCACAACAAGTAGGTATTACTATTGCTGTCTTGGATTCTTTGTAGACATTGTATAAAAAGAGACTTTTTCCTAAATATATAACAGCCCAGATAGCTCTGCATGACTTCTTTGTATCACCTTTCCATTTCCTTCCTTCCTTCCTTCCTTCCTTCCTTCCTTCCTTCCTTCCTTCCTTCCTTCCTTCCTTCCTTCCTTCCTTCCTTCCTTCCTTCCTTCCTTCCTTCCTTCCTTCCTTCCTTCCTCCCTTCCTTCCTTCCTTCCTCCCTTCCTCCCTTCCTCCCTCCCTTCCCTCCTTCCTTCTCTTTTTCTGTCTCCTCCCATGGATCGTTCTTGTCTTTTGCTTACTTAATTCTGTGCTGTGCTAAGGCTGCCAACATCCCTTTACGCCAGTTTTGGCCTCCAGCTTTTGACGTAACTTCAAACAACCTTTTCTGATCATTTTGATAGCAAGGTTTTAGTAAGTGACTAAAATCTCAGAATCATTCTGGGACGAAAGATACCCTCCCAGTTCCCACATATTAACAACAAAATAACTCCTGGAGGAATATGTAATGTAGATACATCACTCCAGGAGAAATATGAACTTCATACTTGGGGACAAGCTAGTGGGAGTTAGTTTGGTTTCAGAACAGAGGATCAGCTAGCAAATATGAGATCATTTTAGTGGCTGTGCCCTACTTAAAGGTGAACGTAGAAAGAAAAGATGGAGAAAACCCTACCCCATTCAGCCAAAGGTAAAAATATAAAGGAGTAGAGTATCTGATGTCTAAACAAATAAAACCAGCAATGTGATGGGTGCTTGTTATTTCTCTGAATGCTTTCACTTACGCTACAGCTAGTTATTCAGTAATACACACTGTGAGCAGAAAAGTACAACTTGCCAGGGTACAAAATAACATGGAAGGAAGCCAGTTATTAGAATAATGACAGCGAAAGTCAAATACAAGCTGAGAAAAGCTTACCTCAAGCTAATGAACTGGCATATAGAGGAGTTAAAAAAAAAAAAAACCACAACACCACAAAAATCCGTATGGAAATCACTGGCAGGGCTTCAGCTCTGTTGTAATGCTCTAATGATGAAAACAAAACATGTCAATTTGAAGTGCTCAGGAGAACACGAGCATCTCTGTCTCGCAGAGGAGCAACAGGCTTTTTTTGTTTTCCAACACCCTGTTAAGGTCTTGCTGTTTTACTGGGTGCTTTGTTCAGCAACCAGGTATGGCATGGCCCAGCACAGTGGGCAAGTTCTGACCTTTGTAGACCATGAATGGCATCTCAGCACAGATTCCCACGCTGTGGCATGATTTCAGCAGCTGAAATCTGCTTTTGGCTCTTATTTCATTAGCCAAAGTCTTCCTTTGACTCAGTGACTCAAGACAACTAAAACCAGGCAATTCATTGAAGCATTTGAGTGAAACGTGACGTTTTAACGTTCTTCATAAAAAATCAATGCTAAGAAATCTGTATCAATATCTCAAGCCTCCAAAGACTTAACCCCAGCAGCAGTCAGGAGGTTTGACTGGCAGCCACCTCCTCAGGAGCTGCAGAAGAATGCTTAATGCTCTGGCAGGCAGAATCCCATTGCTATCACAAAACCAGAAGCTTGAAGAGCAGGTGACTCTGAGGTATTGACATAACAGTCTTTCAATTCCATATTATTTTAGTGTAGTGTCGCTGGGTTCTGGGTTTTGTTTTCATTTGAATAGTCATTATAATGATTTGAGGTAGGCTTTAAATCTTGCAGGATTTTTCTGTAAAAAATGAGCAATGTCTCTACATTTTACAAGATAAGTTCCTCAAGAGGAGATGGCACTTGAAGTGGAAACTGAGAAGAGTAGTCTCACTGGGCTACAGGCAGAGCCAAAGATTTCTGGGCATTTTTGCAATGTATTATCCTCTCAAAAGAATATAAAGTGAAGATACATCATTTTAAGAACATGGTAGAATGTTTAGCCCATTTAAAGTGCAGCTAATCGACCTTCTTAGAATAAATATTTAAACGTTTTAACAATGGGAATGAAAAATGCAGACTAAATGCTGCATCTGTTGTAATTCCCAAGTACAATCTGCAAAATTGTATGCATTTAATGTTTTGAGAGTGTTTTTTTAAAGTTATAGTTCTGAATCCAACGGCCTGTGTTCAGGGTAGGGAATTGTTAAATTAAACTGTCTATTGGCATTATTTTAGGCAAAAAATGGAAGATAAATTGATTTTCTTAGATGCTGGTATTCTGTGAGATTGAACATCCCCAAAGAGATTTCAAATAGAGCCTGTTGTCTTACTAATTTGCACATCATGCTTTTTCTTCTTCTTTTTTTTTTTTTTTTTCTTTCTTGATTAAAACCTTAGTAAGGGACTGCTCAAACCTTGGGAGTTGCTAGGCATAAGTGTTGGCCAGCATGTGCCAAATATGCCACAGCACGAGGTCTTTAGTTGCCATCCAGCATACTGTGTGTAAGCAATTGGCAAGCCTCTTCTCCCCCTACCACCCAGGACTTTTGTTATTGAATTGCTACGTAGTGTATCTTAGCCTAATTGAACTTATTACTTAAGGGACAACTCTGCCTACACAAGCATCCAGGAAATACTATTCCTGAATAACCATGTGTATATTTTTATGCTGGAACAAGAATGGGCTAGATAACATACCTAGATAAAATAATGAATAAACAGGTCGTAAAAGGTGTTCTGCCAGCTTCACTGAATCATAGAATCACAAAATGGTTTGGGTTGGAAGGGACCTCAAAGACCATCTCGTTCCAACCCCCCTGCCATGGGCAGGGACACCCTCCACTACACCAGGTTGCCCAAAGCCTCATCCAACCTGGCCTTGAACACTTCCAGGGATGGGGCAGCCACAGCTTCTCTGGGCAACCTGGTCCAGCACTTCACCACCCTCAGAGAGAAAAACTTCTTCCTTATATCTAATCAAAATCTGCCCTCTTTAAAAATGTTTAAAGCCATTTAAAGCCATTTAAAGCCATAAAGTTTAAAGCCATTGCCCCTTTGTCCTGTCTCTACACACCCTTGTCCAAAGCCCCCCTCCAGCTTTCTTGTAGCCCCTTTAGGTACTGGAAGGTGCTGGAAGGCTGCCCTGGAGCCTTCTCTTCTCCAGGCTGAACAACCCCAACTCTCTCAGCCTGTCTCCAGAGCAGAGGTGCTCCAGCCCTCGGATCACCTTCGTGGCCTCCTCTGGACTCGCTCCAGCAGCTCCATGAATCTAGAGAAACCCCTTGGAAAACCTGCAAGGTTTTTTCACATGAGAGCTGGTGGAAGAAGCCCAGCTTCCCAGGAGCATGAGACGTGAACTATGAAACCATGTAAGAGGAGTCAAATTCCTAGGGGTAAGACAGAAAGATGTCAAACGGAGTGGTCTGATAAAGAATTAATACTAATGACTTTAAAAATAGGGTTACACAAAGGCATGGTGGAAAATGATTGTCCTGTCTCAATGGAGTGAACGGGTTTGCAGTGGTATGGATGCAACTTCTGCTGGGCCAGGTGGCCTCCAGAATGGCCCAGGTCTGTTACACACCATCGTATCAATATACCTTGATCGTAGCATATTTGTTCCAGTAACAAACTGGAATCTGTGACTTGTAACAGAAAAAGTGCACTGAAAAATCTACCGTTTAAGAAAAAAGATGAGCGTCTTGCTGTGATGAAAAAGGGATGATACAGTCACTACGGCCATTCGATTTTGCTCATACCAACGTAAATCAGGAGTGATTCTGTAGAAATTAGAATAATATTTGCCTTAGGTAAGAGAGATTAGAATGAGACCTTTTATAGCTGCGATTATCAGGATGCGCTAAAGGTCATTTTCATTCCTGCTTTGGAGCCCTATGATAAGCTTTAGAAATACTAAAATATTACTTTTTTTTTTTTCTAAGACCATGGAGTAGGGGTAAGCTGGAAATGTGCTTGGGATGTTTACACACACTACCCTTGACTAGACGAACCTTCTGGTTTCAAGAGTTCCCCCACCTTAACAACTGAACTTGTCAAATCAGAATAAGCATTTCCTGAGCCGAAGAGAAAGTCTACCGAGGAGTTGCATCCAGGGGCACACCGCCCAGCTTCTCCCAGGCACTCTTGTTGACTTCCAAGAAGTGAATCCTTGTGAAAAAAAAACAACAAAAAACAACAAAGCTCCAGATTATTAGGGAAATCTGTTGTGTTAGTTGTGTAGGAGTATGGTTCTTTCTTTATTGCATATATTTTTATAATCTGGTGCTAGTATCTCAAATTCTTGTATTTTCTGTTGTCATTTACTCTGGTACTGTGCCCGTGTTTGTGCTTAACACTGCTATTGTAATTATGTCCATATTGGTTGGTTTTCATGTGATATATGATCCTTGTATTTTTCTCCCATTTAGCACTGGAGATATAAAAGCAGAAAGAAAAAGCTACTTAGTGTACTCATTTGAGTTTTTTTTCATCTCAGCATTTTATGTGAGCAGTTCCATTGAAAAAATAGCAAAATTTGGTTATTCCTTATTACAATTTTCTTGTTCCATAGAAAACATTAGCCACCAAATAAATGTAATTTTGATGCAGCTTTTGGGGAAAATTAATATGCTGTTATTTTTAAAAAAGTATGGAACACCAAGATCAGCCTGAAAGAGTCTCGAGATACAAAGGAACTAAGAGTGGAACTAGTTATACATATAACGGGCACAAAATTGAGGCTAATGAACTTTAATGCATCAATAAAAAAAAAAAAAAAAAGGTTGGATGTTAGGAAATATTTCTTCTCTGAAAGGGTTGTCAGCCACTGGAATAGGCTGCCCAGGGAGGTGGTTGAGTCCCCATCCCTGGATGTGTTTAAGAATAGGGTGGATGAGCTACTTGAGGATATGGTTTAATGGGGATTAGGGACGGTTGGACTCGATGATCTCTAAGGTCTTTTCCAACCTAGAAATCTATGAATCTATGAATATGTGAGTGTGCAGTAATCCCAGCTGGACAAACATTTCGAAATTCTTCTGAGTTTCAGAATGCTGGATTTTGCTATATTGTGCAGTGTCTTCTAGTCACAGCCCAAATAAGAGAAATGAATTTGAATTAGGTGGAGATGTGAGTCAGGACAACATGACCTAGCCCCAAAAGTGAAAAAGAAATTAATCTCAACATGATACAAGAGCAGATGTGTCCATTGGGCAAATCTAACACTACCTTAGAAGAAACACGTGAAGAACGTGGCCATGTACAGGGAAACAATGAAACCAAAGAAATGAGCGTTGCAAAAGAGGAAAGATGTAGGCTGCAGAGACTACCAACCTCATTTAATCTACCTTCTATGAGGCTGGAATTACAGCTATTGCAATAGGATGCTTGATAACTTATTTAAAAAATTTCCTTTCTATGAGCAATGCTGGTTGGCATGTGTCATCTTTACTTAGGGTAAACTGTGGAGCACTGGGCTGCCCGGTGCAAGGGAAAATACCACTGTCTGGCCCAGACTGTTGCCAAATGTTGGCTCAGATGCCACATTCAATGAAACAAGATACATAGGCGACTGTTTGAAGATTTCACTGAGTTTTCTTTTAAGCAAATTTCCAAAACGCACAGGGAACTTGATTCTGCTGCCCATTAGATGCATTAGCTAATGTCTTAATATAAATCCCGTTGGTTTCAGCAAACTGTTTGGAATGGGATGGTGGCAGACTAAAACCTAGGTGAAGGACTACATTCTAACTGTGAAGTGATCTAGAAAGCTATGTTGGAAACAGTAATTTAATAGAAAATGGGCAGAAGAAAAGGCAAGTGCTAATCAAGTTTTACCTACAGAACTCTTACCTGGAAAGGTGTGTTCCCCTCTTTGAGGTATCTACTTATACCTGTTCTTACTAGCAACACTTAAAAAGGCAAAAGCCCAAACCAAACCTTCTATATCAGGCACATTATTCTGAGTATAAAACGACAGAAAACAAATGGAAATGTGCCAACATCTCCTGATGACCCCATCCTTTCATGTGCACGTTTTATTTGCTGCACGCAACAGGTCTGGCATAGGAATTCCAGCATAGATGATTACTTACACCCTCCACCACCAGCCTGTCTTAAACAACACACTACTTAATATGTCTATAGGTCCCATATGAAGTGTGTGTTGTAGCAGAAAAAGTACCAAGTGTTTGACAAAATTGGCTGAGTCACGAGTGATGACTGACACACGAGGAAGTCAACAACCTACAGACATGTTGGCAGGTAAGCAGAATGGGGTGGTGGAGAGATGTCAATAGTTCCCAGAGGGAAAAGAGAGACTCTTTAGACTGGATTCACCCATCATTACTCATACCTTTACTCCATGATATGCCTGAGTGAAATCAGTGAGACTGTTATCACTGAGGGCGCCTTAAACAAAGCCAAACCAAAAATTTTCCTTATATTCACATCAAAAGACAAGAGTATCAGTGGAATTAATTGAGCCAATCTATTTAGTGCATGAACAGTCACTAAGAAGGTTGCTTAACACGTATTGTAAATCAGATAATTCTTACCTGTAAAAAAAATATTAAATATACTTTGCCAATCTGGGAAACTAATTTCTGTTCAACATCCAAATGATAGCAAGCAGTACCTTTGGAATTATTTAATCATTTATTTTAACGTACTTCTATACAGTCAGTGACTCATCCTGATATAATAGTCTGTCTCAACATAATCTAAGTAAAGACTTTTACGACTTAGTGAAGGTTTTTAACACATTTGAGGCTTAGAAACTTTCCTCACGAGCCTTCATAAATATAATCATAGTGACAACATGGCTTTTGTCGTCATGATTTCCAGTTTTCATGTCTTTACTGAAGGCCAACACCATTTAACGATGTTTTAGTTGCATCTGAAATGAATAATGTTTGAGCAAAATACGCAACACACAGTTTGAAATTAATTCTAAGGAGCTAAAGAGATTTAAAACATACATGTTTATAGGTACATGTATATTGGTGTATAATGATATATACACACACATTTATTTTAATGTTTAGCTTTAATAACAAAAAGTACAGTAGAATTCCACTGATAGCAAGATTTGATTCTAGATTATCCATAGAAAATTGGTGCGCTTTGTCTGAAAATCAATACAGGCTCAAAAGAAAACGTGATACCAGATAATTCTCTGCGGTGGTCTAAAACCAATAATCAATTTGAACATCTAAATAATTTAATTAAACCCCATAGTAATCAAATAGATACTTGATAACGAAATACCTTCATTGGAAAGTGTTACTGAGCAAAATTTTGTATCAGTCCCAAGTAGATGAGTGTACGACATTTAGGATAAGGCCTCTCAGTCCTGACTGGAGCCCATAGGTTCTACTGGAGTACAAACAATAAATAATAGTACATGTACTGTAAACTCTCTAAAATCAGTGATAATACCAAGCATTTTCCATCTTTGAAACACTGTACAGACATAAAACTATTCCTCACAACACCCCTGTGAGGTAGGTACAAAAGTATTACCCCATCTTTACTGATGGGACGACTCATCCCAATACTACAAGGTGCTGGCTGACTCTGCAAGGGGGGGGGGTTCATTCCCTGCTTCCCAGAGGCCCCACGAGTATGTCATTCTCAAGCAGAATCAGAGTCTAATTAGCGACTTGCCCACATCCCTAAAACATGTCAGTAGCACAGCCCAAAGCTGTTGGCTTTCACATTCGTCACTTTGCCACTCCCTTCTGAAAAAAAAATAAAATACTGTACGTAGGTGCTGCGACACGCACAAACATGTGTTTTTCTTTTCATAAATCTGCTGATCCCGTTAATGTCTGCAAAGAGAAGGCATTTCCCTGCGAGTGCCTACCTCGTGCAGCGGAGCCATAGCAAGAGTCTCACCTTCTTCTACTTTCACGCGTAGAAGTTACAGGTTCTCTCACTCGTTTGTGTGAAAAAGGACTGATAATTCATACGATGACATCAAATTCTATATTAAGGGGCACAGTCATCTTTTTTTAAGATTCAGCTTTCAGGACCTCCTTTAAAACCGGGATGATCCTGCGGTACGTACTAAAATATATGTATTCTCTTTTCCCTCTTTTTAAAAATAAAGTCCAGAATGCTTTTGCCTAGACATACTTTTAATATACTATATAGCTAGCCATAGCTTTGATGACGTGTAAAGTAAAGCGAGACATCTGAATCTGGAAGCATTCTCTCTTGCACCGGTGTAAACCCGGAGTATCCCCACTCCACTGAAGCCCATGGAGTTTCCAGTGGTGTAAAAGCAGGCACAGTGAAGTTAGGATCAGGATTTACATCCTCCTGACCGCCTGTGGCTGCCCTATTCCAGCAACACTCACGAATTTCCTGCCTTCATCTGGAGGAAAGAGTGCAAATGGCACGGCTGTTAGCAAATCCTGGGAGCTACACACACGCCTGATCACGTCACTGATGACTTCATCACTCATTACGCTAGTGTTACACACAGATGTAAAAACCAGGCAGCTCTTTTGACTTCTGCAGAGTTAAGAGAAAAGGGGAAAAAAATAAAATGCAGTGTCTTCCAAAAGACAGAGAGGTAAACTAGAGGCAACGCAAACACGGCACAGATGCAGCTTTAGAAAAACAAAGTATTCGCCAAGACAGAAAGGACAAAACAGGTAAAGGAACAGAAAATATCCTGAGGGCTAATATAGACAAAAGGAAGAAAAATGGGGAAAAAAAGTAGCTATGTCAATCGTTTGTCATAAATGCTCCCTTTCTAATAACTCGTGGAAAAAGTGTAAGTGGAGAGTTTGAAAGCCTTGCTGGAGTATTCGTGTTATAAAATAACCCTCCTCTCAAAAAATGGTAACTGGCAATTGTTCTGATGGTACGGAGTCGCTGCAGGGCTCTATTCTTAAACATCTGTAATTCAGACCATTTTTATCTGCGTAGCACATTCTATTACTCAATGTGTTCCTCTCATAAAAAAAATAACCCGTACATATTTAAAAATAGACACCGTTCTGCTTTCATCCTTTTTTTTTTTTTTGGGGGGGTGGGGGGAGGAAGGCAGGTAATTTTCCTCTCGTGGTTTGAACAGAACCATGACTCTCAGCCCTTTTCTGCTTTCCTTCTCTTTTGCACATCACGTTTTCTCGCAGCAAGACCCGGGGATGTGCGTGCGGGAACACAAGCACAACCCTATTGTTGTCGTCGAGTCACCAAAGGAAACTCGTACCTTCTTTGGGGGAGGTCTCCCAAAACAGAGCATCTTCATAACAAGGCCACTGAAAGATGATTAGTACAGATTTTTCTCTTTTATTTATCTTTTTGTCCGTTTCAAATGCAGCAGGCATTCATCACCGGATTATAACAGCTTGAAGGTTACTCAAACATACAGCTTTTCGCAGGACATACTTAATCACATACCTAACCTTAAGAACGTAAATACTTTCATTTAAACCAACGTGGAAAAATAATTTGGTTAAAGTTAGACATGCTTTGATAAATTAGGGTCTTGGGGAAAAAAAAAAAAAAAAATAAGAAACAAAGCCAGGGGTTTAAACGTACAAGTTATGTCATTTGGAATGAACGGATGCGAGTTGTCAATTTTTTTTTTTTTCTCTCCTGTATTTTAGAATTTGAACTACTCCTGATAAATTTGTTGCCAAATTTTATCATGCAGTGGATTGTGAATATTAAGCAGATGCTTAAACAACATGAAAAGGAGGCTTTTTTGGTAGACAGTACACGGTAAGTGTTCAGAAAGCAGTCAATTTGAAACAGTAGTCCTTCCAAAGACTGTTTCCCCCCTCCAAAATGTTTGTTGTTTTTTTTTTTTTTCTACTGTCTTGCAAGAAATGCTCTTACAATTTATTTTCACCGAAAAAAGAGATTTTGATAATTCTACCCTTTTGTATTGTTAATATATATTAGAATAGCATTTGAATATAAGGTGTCGACCTTATTCTGATTTTCAGAGGCGACGATTAGAAGTCATTGACACCAATCTACCACGAGTGACCTTAGTCTCAGATCTTGCTGTGTTATTAGAATAATCAAGGAACGCAATTCGGAAATAATATTACATCCTGCATTTTATTCAATTCCATATGACAAAAATAGTAACCTAGACTAAGACATCCATTTCAATCAGTAGATGTGTCAAGCCAACAAGATTTAATAATAAAAAATATTGGATCTAGGTAACAATTCCCAGCTGGTTCAGGGAGGCTCCTAGCCCTACATGGTATCACAGTATAAAAATAGTGTCTCTCTTCACCATGCAGAGAGGAATAACCTAACCCTGAATACAAAATGGGGTCAGTCTTACTGTACCATCATCAACCATCTTATTTACAACACTTTACATCTTTTTTCTTTTTTTCCTTTTTCATTTTTTTCTTGTCTTTTTATTTTTTTTTTCATTTCTTTCTTTTTTTTTTTTTAAGTTATACACATCCTTTAGGGAATAGAGATAACACTACATGGTACCAAATACTAACCAAAAAAAAAAAAAACTCACACCAAAAATGACACAGATAAATAAAAACATTCAATTGCTGAAATACAGCAACATTAAGCCACCTCAGATTTCTTTTTTTTTCAATGCTTGGAAACACCCCTAACCATCCACACACTGCGGCGAAAAAGATGTTATATCGTAGAGGTGTTACGGATATATAATTTTGCTTATAGATAGATAGATATATCTATATATCTCTATCATCTCATCACTGTAGAAAATGGAGCTGTAGAGTCCATTGTTCATTTCCAACAGAAACAAACAGCTAATAAGTCTCTGAACCTCTTTTCACTCCATTGCATGATGGCAGAAATAGTCCATCCTCTTACAGCAATGATGTTTGTTGCTTGTATAAGAAAGATTGTCCTATTTTTCAGTCTCAACCGAGAAGACCTCACTGTCTGATTCGTTCTTCAGGGGCATAAAACTCCAGCTACCCATAACGTCCCTCAAGCAATTCTGCTGGACGGAAGTTCCTAGCGTCAACTCCGCCGTGCTCGTAATGCACAAAAATGAGGTAGTACACAAAACGTTTACTGTTCAAGTTTGATTAAGCCCCAGTCTCCTCAGCATCCCCAGCCTAGCCTGTGAGTGGAACCATTCTCTTTATTTACTCAGTGTAATTTAAACAAAGCAATCAAGATAAAAATCCTATTTGATTAATCAGAGTACATTGTGCTTTGGAGCGATCCGAGAAGACAATCAGCAAGAGTTGGAAATAAATACGGAATATTTGTACGTTACTGCTGCTCACAAGTTATTGTTTTGTTCCCGTGTCATTAGGCAGTTGACAAATTTCTCGTGGGTACGTGTGAAGGAGACAGACCAGATTACAGCAAAATCAAACCTACACAATGTTCTCCTTCCTCTACCCTGGGCTCGTATTAATATCACACTCCTAAGATAAATGCATCAGAATTCTGTTGGGGGTAGTCACGCTTTGAAGTGGGCTTTGTAGGAAAGTGAAATGAATCCTTTCCATTTCAGAAATGGCAGGCCCCACACTTCCCAAGGATCTGACAGCTCTCTGCGGCTTTTCTGCTTCGTTAACAGAGATCTCTCAGCGTTTGACCTTAAAACAAAACAAGAAACTGCAACAGGGTTCTCCTCCTCATTTCTTGAGTCAAAGTACTATTTATAAAATAGCTTACGTCTTTGTTCAGTTCCAAATTATAGACAAACCTCCCTAATACAAAATACTAAAAGTGCAATAGTATAAATTAAAAGTTTGCGACCACATTATACAAACATTACCTTTTTATTGTACAGCTTCGATAACATGTAGTATTTACTCACAACTGTTTATAATGTTGTGAATAATTTATGGTGCTAAGGTTTGTCTGTAACTTGTTTTCCAATCATTGAGCTAAAGTCCACACTACATTTTTTTTTTTTTTTCATTTAATAGAACAACTGTCCACATAGCAGCTACAAATATTTAAATAAAAAAAAGGTTTGTTACTGACAGGTACTTGCACATGAAAAGCATGCTATCTTTCCCAATAAAACTTCACAATTTTGCCTGCATTGAAATAAACCACTTATTTATAGTAAAACAAAAATTGCTTTAAAATTAAAAAAAAAAAAAAAAAGGAGAAAAGAAAAATCAAAATCACATAGCCAGATGTATTTTGCAGTACAAAAGCTTCATTTCAGTTTGGGGCTAGTATATTGTCTGTTACCCGCATCATCTTAACATTATAAATACTACAGACAAGGATGCTGTAATAATACACAGCATCGGGGTACTAAATCACTTATTTAAGATGAAGATTCCTAAAAACACAGTCCAAGTTGCTAACTAATTTGAACAAAACCAGCAAATAAGTGTGACGATGCCGTAATGGAGCCCCCTTTTCTCAGGTGACAGTAAGTTTTGCGAGAAGTGGACGTAGACTAGCCTCTTCCAGTGCCTACTGGAGTTATCCCATGACGTGCTTGTTTGCCGTTAAATCAAAAGGTTTCCAAGTTCTCGGTAACAGTCAAACTCCCTGTTGCAAGAAGGACCATGCAGATCTTGCAAGACAACTTTTCAGCAGCCACAAAGTTAACGTATTTCTGCTATGGGTGAAACTTGAAAGGGAACCTATGCATTTGGGTCGGGAAACTAATGCTTAGCTTCAAAAGCTACACACGGAACAGGACAAGGGTCGTGTCGAGTAGCGGTCCGACGGTTACGCGGAATGAGCGCTTTTAATTTATGCCAATCTCTTTATTATCCTCAATAAACCTGGTGAATGGACGACTGGCTCCCGTTTCAGAACTTGCTTTGTCCAGACCGACAATGGGAGGGCTGCTGCCCGTGCGAGCTTTGTCCATGCCACCGGTGAGGTTACTGAGCGGCGGGATGGCGCCCCCGCCTAGACTTACTGGGAGCTGGGGAATGCCTCCGTTCTGTATGACAGAAATCTCGTTGTTCTTCATGGCAAGTCCGTTAGTGATAGCCGCGGCGTATTGGTTCCAAAAATTGGGGTCAACGTTCATGGCCCGAGCTGCCAAATCCTTCTGGAACATCTCGGAGAACTTGAGAGCGTCACCACCGAGCAGAGCCATGGGGTTTTCCACGGAGAGGCGGCGGCCGCGCCGTGCGGGGGCGTTATTCCACATGTGGGTTCCCATGTGAACCTGGGGAGCAAACAGGGACAAGAAGCACCACCACGTTAGCACGATCGGGTGAGACGGCTGCCCCGAAATGCTGTTACTTAGTGTCACTCGCTTTTTTAAAAAAAAAAAAGCCTTTTAATTTGCACGGAAAACAAATCAATTCCGGTTAAGACACAGTTCTAAGGCCCAGTCAAGCTACACGAAGAAAACCCAGCTCCATAGTGATTTCTCATTGCGCTTTTGTTTCTTCTCAGTGAAAGCAAAGACAGCGCCACAAGAATAGAGAGTACATATTTTTTACCATGAGAGCTGTAGAGCACTGGGACAGGTTGCCCAGAGAGGTGGTGGATGCTCCATCCCTGGAGACGTTCAAGGCCAGGTTGGACGAGGCCCTGAGCAACCTGATCTAGTTGGAGATATCCCTGTTCCTTGCAGGGGGGTTGGACTAGATGACCTTTGAAGGTCCCTTCCAGCCCTAACCATTCTATGATTCTATATCCTCAGGTCAGACAATTTCACAGGCGAGCTTGAAGTCCTCGCATGCTGAAGATTACCCAGGGCGCTACTTGTACCAGGAAACGGGTGGGTTTTTCTGCCCTTCCCTTTTTTACATCTTGTCTGTTTTCATTATATTTTGTCTCCTGTCAGAGGCACTGATTATTTTGCCAAACTTAAGATTTGAAAAAAGGACACTTGAAAATGTATTCCTCAGGCTGTGTCCTGATGGTTGGCCAGACTGTGGGATTAAGAGGCATCAGTCCTGTAGTAACCCGCTGCAAACCAGCGGGAAACAGCTTTCTAGTCTGCCATGGCTGCAAAGCAGAATAGAAAATGGGAATTTGAGAGGCACCCAAGGAGCCGAGCAAGCTCCACGCGTCTGCTTTCTAGCAAGGCTCTTTCGCGTGGCCGGTCCACGAGAACTGCCAGAACACGTCCATGGGCTGGCCGCACGCGCCGTCACGTCTGCCAGGCGAACTACGACGTGCGCGCACGTACGCCCGGAACCAGTTTTGAAACCATTGCGCAGCCGCGTTCCAGTCCCTAACTCCAACGCAGTGGGAGCGTAACGACCACCGCTGTGCAGGTGTCCCTGCCCATGGTAGGGGGGTTGGAACTTTGAGGTCTTTGAGGTCCCTTCCAACCCGAACCATTCTACGAGTCTATGATTCTAAGCAGCAAGCGTGTTCTTGAAGCTCCCTTCTACCCCTGTCTTTGGGACAACCATTCAGCACTAAAGCCTGCTGAGTCCAAGCACAGTGCCTTCAACCCTCCCCGAGCCTTTACAGTTTTATTTGGCCTCTTACCTTCAGATTCCCCTTTGTGGTAAAAGCTCTACCACAGATTGTGCAACCAAACGGTTTTTCACCGGTATGGGTGCGCTCGTGTATCTGCAGTGCACTTGCTGAGGAGAAGGTCTTCCCGCACGACTGACAGTTGTGTTGCTTGGGAGTCCGGCGAGGGGGGGGTGCCAGCATTGGGGTGATCCCCGGACTCATCACTGTCTGTGGTGCAGCAGGAACCTGGATTCCAGCTGGAAGCGAGGGAACCTCACCCAAAGAGATCGGCTTGCTGTGACCATTCACTTCCATTTTGATCATGGTAGGCGCTGTACTGGTGACCAGGCTAGGAGTACTTTGGCTGGGACCTAGAGTAAAGTTGGGTTCAAATAACTGAGAAGGCAGCTCTTTTAATTTGTGCGTCAGTAAGTGCTGTTTTAAATTACCCATAGTGGAACACCCACGATTGCAGACTGTACAAACAAATGGACGTTCTTTAGTATGGCTGCGGTAGTGAATTTCCAATGCACTCTTGCAAGCAAAAGGCTTGCCACAGATATTACAAACAGTACTTTTAAACTTACCACGTTCTCTGTTCAGGAACAGCAGGCTAAAAGGAGCCTCCTCTTTGATGACCGGTCTTCCCGGGTTGGTGGATGTCAGATCTAATGCGCCTCCGTTTTCAGTCGCGGGTGGCGGTGGGCTGTCTGGTTTTTCTGTCTTTAATTGTATTTCTTGTGGCTCTTCCTGGTTACTGAGACCTGGGGACTTTGATCTGAAACTTTCACTATTGCTATTTACAGGAGACAAAGCTTGCATGGAGGAAGAAGACTCTGACATTGCGGGGCTGCCTGCGCTCTGGCTTTCGAGATCGCCGACGGCTGATGAGGAGTCATTGCTCAAATGGTCGCTTTCCCCTGATCCATTTTCTACGGATTTTAAACCGGTCAGCTGCTGACAGTTCATGACAGAATCAATCATTTTCATTTGATTCTCCAAAGCAGCAATACTGGAGATCACAGAAGGTGGCGAAGAAGGACATGACCCAGAATAAGAGATAAGGGGTTTGGACGAGTCGCTTGCTGTGTCCTTTATCTCCGGGTCCTCTTCCATAGAATTTTCGTCAATGTCATCGTCAAAGTTGCTCAGCGTGTCAACGTTCTTCTCATCGTAGGAAAGCTCCGAGTCCATGGCGTCCTGGAAGCCCTCTGGTAGCGGTGTGTTTGGAATTTGCCCACCCATATGCATACGAATGTGCTGCTGAAGAACCACCGCGTTTGTAAATTTCTTCTGACAAATGGGACACGAGTGCTGTACTCTAAGTGGTGGCTTCGCTCGATGAACTCCAAAATGTGTTTTCAGGTTGCCTTTCGTAGTAAAGGCACGTCCACAAATTTTGCATTTAAATGGTCTTTCTCCTGTATGCGTTCTGTAATGCATCTTGAGAGCGCTCTGACAACTAAGCACACGGTGACAAATGACACATTGATTTGGATCTGTCATCTTCTTATCAATGTTTTCCACCAGCTGTTGCAGTTTTGAGGTTTCTGACGTTTGCATAGAGTCTAGCAGACCACCGAATGGAAACTTTGCCTTGAACTGGTCAGATACTGCTGGAAGCACAGGGTTTGGGAGGCTTGTTGAACTACTGCTGTCCGTAACAGCAGTAGGAATTGAAGACGTGGAAGCTGTGGAAACTTGCCCACTTGCAGAAAGGTCCCCAAGCCGCGTGCTCGTGGGAGGCAGAGTGACAGGTTCTGCCTTGGTCAGAGACGAGCCGCTCTGAACGGGCTGCGGGGATTCGGCAGACACTGGAACACCCGACTCGGAAGTGTTGAGGCTCGGGGATAGAGAAGTGCATTCGCTGGAGGCAGGAGAAGGCCTCTGGGGTGACCTGCTCATGGGAGTGATGCTTGGAGAATCGCCGTAACTGTTCACGCCGGGTATAGTGGGGGGCAGCTGCAGCCCGATGGAAGTTGGGACGGTCGGCAAAACAGGTTTGCTGTCTAACCACGTAGTCACCGGCTTCTCGGGGGGCAGTGACATCCCGTACGGGATTCCGGAGCAGGTGGGCACGTTATCGAGGTATTCTGGAACAGGATAGGGGTTCATCTGAATATGAGGGTATTTCTCTTTATGCCTCTGAAAATGAACTTTCAGGTTGCCCTTTGTGGAAAAGCGGTTTCCGCATATGTTACATTTAAAAGGTCTTCGCCTGTGTGCGAGCGGAGGTGAATTTGTAAAGCACTGTCACTTCCAAAGACCTTGGCACAAAAGCGGCATTTATGCTTAAAAAAGGGATCCTCCGAGCTCGACTTGGGCTCAAACACTGACACGTTCGGTGGCTTTCCTTTGCGGTGCTTCATAAGGGCGGACAGAGGATCCAGCGCGTTAGCGGTCGCAGCGATGCTCACCAGCGGATTGGGGAAGATCACGCTATTTGATGAAGTCTGAGGTAGAAGTGGGTTTGGCAGGCTGGACACCGAGGTGAGGCCTCCATGTCCTATTGAAGGTGGAGTCGAAGCGTTCTGGGGCTGCGAAGCACTGTTAGGAGCATTTGACACGGAAACGGGAGTTATGGACGTAATCGCGATCGAGGAGGCGGCTACGCTTGATTCCGGCGGGCCGGAAGAGCCGCCACCGGAGATATTGGGCGTACTTGCTCCAGACGTAGGTCTTGAGATGTGCTGAGAGCTGTCGAAGGCAGCGGGCTGACCACCGGTGGCCTGACCCACGATGGTGGGAGGAATGACCGCGGTGAGCTGGATGGCGGCGCTGGTGGCGAACCCCTGCAACTGGTTGGATGCCTGCCCGGGACCACCCTGGGCAGCCACCACCGGGTTCAGGGATGGCCGTAGAGGCTGGCGGTTCATCATCGCCACCTGACTGCGGATCTGCTCGATCAGCTGGAGCTGGTGAATCTGCTGCTGCTGCAGGGCCATGAGCTGCTCCAGGATCATGGGGATGGCCACGGCCGTCACCCCGCTGCTGATGCTCGTGGAAGCGGCGGTCCGCGCGCTCTGCGAGAACTGCGCGACCGCCACTTTAGTGCTCAGCAGAGTCTCTAGCGTGACGTTGGTGTTTGGCATGTTATAGCTTGTCATGGAAGATGGTTCAGGGATCTGAGGTAGAGGAGTAGCTGTGTTTGAGGTGCCTTGATTCTGGAAACTCTTATCCGCAGAAGTTTCTACCTCCATTGGCTCTTCTTCCTTTTCCGTGGTTTTTATCTCAGAGCTATCATTGTTTTCTGCCTGGACGCCTTCTTCAGCGGCTTCACTCTCTGCCTGGTCACTGGGAGAGCTGGCGGGCGAGGGCTCGGGGAACTCCTCAGCGGGCGGCGGAGCTGCTTCATCTTCGTTCACGATCAGCACCAGGGGGTTTTTAGTGCAGCTCTTCTTGTGCTCCAGGAAGTCTGTCCACTTGAAGAACTCGGCGCAGCATTTCTCGCAAACGTTGGTTTCTTCGCTTCCGCTCCGGCTCTCGTTCCCGCTATCACCGTCATCGGCTCCTTCTCCTGGGACTGCTAGAAAAATCAAAAGATCGTATCAGCCAACGACTCGCAAGACAACTCCCCCCTGCATTTAAAAATTTTGCACATAAGTAAAATCAATATTTTTTATTTCGTACAAATTGCCCCACTTCAACATTTCTGAGGTCCCAGCGTGTATATTCTAGGACTCTTTTTACCTAGCTAATCATTTTCTTAGCACAATCCATCAGATTATGAGGTGCTATCAATTGTGGATACTGCTGCTTAATGAAATTCCATAGAAGCCATTGATTTCCAATATTTTCATACAATTCACAGCACCTTGTCTGTTGGGTACAAAGCGAGCTTTCGATGGACTCATTAGGATTCCCCTTTACCATCAAGCTTCCTCATTTCCAGCAGAATTAGAGATGCCTTTGCCAGTTCGCTTAACATTGCTAAACTAATCTGTAACCTTTCAAACTCAAATCAGCACCTGACAGGACAAACTGGGCCCCTGTTACTCAAGTGTGGTCCCGGACTACCTAGATTTATTATCTTTATACAGTGTTGAGACACCATGAGTTTAATGTAATTCTAGACAACCTTTTAAATCAATAAGCATTTATTTAACTGAAGAATTTTCAATGAAATGAATTCATTTATAAAAGTAACAAGAGCGTGTGAGCGCTTCTAGCGTTCTGGCTGAGGAAACGAGAGCCATCCTATCCCAAAAGGAAGGTGCAAAAACTCACGTTGCCACTTTTCGTACCTTGCTTGGAAACGCGCAACGACTCGCTTAAGCGCTGCCGAAATCGGCTGTTCTGGGATACCTAAGCTGGATGTCCTATAGCCTAGCCATAAAATTAATATTGTTAATACTTAATACAACTAATTGGCCCTGTCAGATGCAGTATTTCTCTAGAAAAAAAAAAAAAACCACATTAAATTACATGTTTTGCTATTAGCCAAAAGAGTTCATTTTAGCCAAAGAGGTTTGTTAACAAACTAGAAATTATATATTTAAAGTTCGTTTCCATTGACATGTTTAACATGAGGATGTTGTAGTCAGGCACACTTTTTGTACCTATTTTCATCTATCCTCATAGAAAGACTCAGCAAATTATATACTTGTGCCATGGTGGAAAACCCGCTAATTGGTTACACATGTTTAATTACTGTTGTAGGCAGCTACTTCCTCTGACTTGCGTTACCCTCTTGTGCCGAATAACAAGCATGTTTAATGAACAGAATTCTAATTCACACCTGATCAAATAAATAGCTGCCCAGGAATAAGAAATCAACATACAATAACATTTTTAGTTTTCTTTTTTTTTTTTTTTTTTTTTGGCATGTGGGTGAGAAGGAATGTAGATAATTACTCCGGTTCCATTTGCTGCTCTGGACATAACTGCTTTTCGTCAGCCCACAGATCGAGTGACAACAGCAAATCAGTTCAGCAGAAGAGAATGACAGCTGTAAATCAGTTTTTGTTATATGCATTTGAGTACGTGAGAAAAGCAGCTCCGAGTCTTCTTGCCATATCAATAATTTATTCTTCTGGTACTGAAAGAGAACGTACTGAGATGCCTATTAGCTTATTTTCTTTTATACCCAGGAAGAATGCTCAGCAAAACCCCTGTGCTAAGGTTTCAATTAAATAGCCATATTCTGTTTCTCTAAGAAAAGAGACATGGTCTCTTAATTGAAACAGAAAACAAAAAGAATGTTTTCTGCAATCATGATATCTCAAGCTTCACTCTTATTTTATTTTCCCGGATCCTAAAAAAAAAAAATAATTTCAAATTAGCAACATAATTCAACGTAATAAAAAAAATGCGCAACTAAAAATAAAATAGCCAACAATTAACAAGTTGTTCTACTAAATCCTGCCTCGATATTAGAATGCTGGTACTCTAACTATCCCATCAGAGCAAGGAATGTAATATGTATCTGTAATGAGGTTGAGCATAGCTAGAAGCAAAGACATAGCTGATTTGTATTGAAGATAGGCGTAGTAAGCAAATAAAGCATCCAATCCTGTTTCTACTAAAATGAATGGCAAAACTTCCAACCACTTTGCTAGAGCAGGATTAGGCCAATCCCCTCAGTATCCTATGCTTAGTATGAAAAAAGCTTCATGTAGTTACGAGCATACTCGGCAGTATTATAGAATGCCTAAAAAAAAAAAAAAGACTGCCAAGAAACTCAGAACTGATTATTACAACAGAAACAGTTACAAAAAAAAAAAAAAAAAAAAAAGGCAGCAGCACAAAATAAAAGCGTAATCTGGAGATGTTCCAGTTACTTTTAAAAAAGAGATTTTTACAGAACATTAGCTATAAAATCACTTTTGACGAAATTACATGTAGGTTCTTTCAGTGTTCACTGAGCTAAAACTTCATCCAGATTTCAGAAGCAAGTTTTGTCTGATCAAAGCGATAAATCCGTGCCCTGAATGCTATTTCCTAGCTTTCTAGAACATCTCAAACTCATTATTTCCCTGTACCTTCCAAAACTGTACCTTCAAAAAACTGGTAACATGGCACTATATATTTAAACTTCTATATATCCAGCGCTTGCCAATAAATAAAATAGACATGCATTTTCTATGGAGAAATGATAATAGAATTTTTCTAATTTTAAGTACTATTTACATAAAATTCTACTGTACTTACTGGCTAAAAACTCTTCTTCAAATAATATCGAATTTTTTCTATTTCTTTTCTTTTGGGAGGGAGGAACAAAACGCAATTGAAAACAGTCAAATATTATTTAAGCCTTCTGCACCAAGTGCTGAAGCTGTTACACTGTTTGGGTTAAAATCAATAATATATAGCTGTTGCTAGACAATACGAGACTAATCCTTACGGTAAAAGCTTCTGTAGAAACTCAACTATCACATTGTGTTACGGAAGCATCGCAGAAGACAACATGATTCACCATAGGAGAAGAGCGTATAGGCCACAGGTATCCTATAGCATATGTTGAAAAACCTAAAGCCTCCCAAACCAAGTGAAAAAACCAGCCTTCCGACACATTTTCCGTGCGTACTTCAGCCTTGGCAAAGCCAAAGCACGCGGACCACAGAGCAGCGGCGAGGCATCCGACACGCTCGCCTCTCTCCAGAGTCTTTCCAAACTAAGGCAACTCAAACAAATCCTTATTTACATTACAGCTTTACATTTTTACAGTCGGGGGGCTTGATCCTCTGGTCCTTCTTCAGAATCTACTGAGTTCCCTGGTTCACAGCACTGACCACACATGGAGGGACCACGTCTCTCCTAAGGCTTTCGCTGGGAAGATTTTTCAGTGCTGATTTCCAAACCTTGGCAGGCTGTGTAAGAGTTACCTATTATTATTATTATTATCATCATCATCATCATCATTATTATCATTATCACCACAACTACTCCTACTAGTTTTAAGGCATAGTGACAACAGAGGGTTGATTCTAAAAGAAGCTGCAAACTGTGCAGCTCCTCTTCCAGCTTTACATCGATACATCACTCTGCTTTTGTTTAAGGAGAGCTTCCTCCAAACAAACCTTCCACAAAAGCTTTAAGTAATTAGTGATGGATTCGGGCAACGCAGCCATTCAAAGATGGCTGTCCTCTGATCTAGAACAAGCTGATCAAACACCAGCAAGCTAATTATTTCGGACACTGTACAGGAATCACCAAGCCCGAATGTGAACACTTACAATCAAAACAAGTAGTATTTTCTGCTCTAGAAGACAGTCTCATGATCTATATACGTCAAAACTAATATGTATAATGCGTAGGCTTCCAACAGAAGCCTAAACTGCTGATGCCCACTGCCAGGAGGTGTCAATATGGACCTCTTCAGCATTTCGAAATAGGAACCAGCCTAGTGCACTAATTCATAAACTCAAAGAAGCAGCAATTTGCATTTGAAATATAACTGGTGAAAAAATACAAGCGGAATACAGCAGTATAGGTATTTCTCAGATGATCGGGGCTCAACGAAATAAATGACTAGTTTTGAGCTGTTTCAGAGGGACCAGCTTGTACTAACTGGGGACCTACAGCTCTGTTTTGCATTCCTCCTTCCCTCCACTCCCAAGCCTTAAAAATAGTGAGAATACTTTTCAAACGACCAATCCAAGTACCTTCATCTCACCATCTGTCTTGAAACAGTCAACGACTGCTTTCGAAAAATATTTGAGAGAACAGTGCTAGAGAGTCCATAGGGGTATTTTCCCCCCAGATTAGCTTCAAAGTAGACATATAAAGAACCTCACCACAGTATTTTCTGTTTAGAATATATGATTTTGGCATTTCTTGAAATATCAGACAAGTCAGATCTCTCTCAAAGCTTCACTTTCTGTACTGGTAAGCAAGCAGGTGACACAGCTGGCACCGAAGCCAACGCTGCTTTGCCATGGATGACGGTCCGTTCCCTGCGCAGCACACTGCCACTGCTAAGGTGCTTCCCAGAATGACAGACTACCAGCCCAATCCAACCACTCCTCCTCATCCCAGTAGCTTTTACTCACATTAGAAAAGATTGAAAGATTACAAACTTGTCATGCAAACAGCGGTCTTTGTGGTCTTGCCCCAAACAAACACTCCAGGGGAGGAAAAAGCAAGACCGATAAATATTTTTGAATATATTGAAACATTGGAGAAACAGACATCGCCCCAGTATTTCACAAACGAGGTTTTTAGCATCCCTTTCAGCAGTGCTTAGTAACAGGAAAGTACTGAGGGTACCGTGTTGCATTGTTGCTTTTGAAGGGGAAGTCCTCATCAACTTTAGCAGGGAATAAAGCTTAAAAGCACACGCCTCCACCTGAAAGGATATTCTTGTTTGTTAAAACTCCATCACTTTATCAATAACAAAAAGCAATACCGAAATTTTACCATTACTCCGGATTATTAAAAATGTTAAATCTGTTAAAGTATTAAGCAAAAATTAAAATATTGAACAAAAAAATGATTTTCGTTTTTAGTTTCAGCTTATACTTGTTAAAGGAAAATGCAGCATTTTTTTTTCCACGTTTCCTCATGTTTTATAGCTTGCTTTCATTTTCTGATACATTACAAAGTGATTAAATCCATTGAGCACTGAGGAACGTCATCTTTTCTCTTCGATTTTTTCCCGAAGAGAAACCATCATTTTTGTTATTACAGTGAGGACGTGATGCACTAAAAATTTTCAAGGACTTCGGGGGGGAGTTAATTGAGCTCTTGCCTGATCTTATAGACACGGGTTGAATTTTCCAGTTCTTACTTACACAAAAGGTGTTGAAGAGGAGTTTTGTCAAGCAGTCAGGATCTCAGCCACTAATAACCTCTCAGTTATTTTCTTTTTCTCATTAGCAGTCTAACAGCTAACAGACTAATCCGGAGCTGCTAAGGGATGCAAGATGAATTACAGCACATAAAGCTTTCCCTATGAAAACAGGTGAAAAATTGCAGCCAGCATCTCTCAAACGGTACCCAGGGCGAGCTCCTGAGCACACACCAACCCAGAGAGCCGCGGTGGCTCCGGCAGCGCGCTGTCACTTCCCATCAAGGGGGTCTGGCCCTAAAATTAGCCCCTCAAAATGCCAATGAAGGTGTTTGGAGAATGGCATTTTGGGGTGGCGATACCCGGAGCCGCTCCGCCGACCCAACGCGAGGGGTGCCAGGGGGTTGGATGCCCAGAGGATTTGCTCTGCCACCCTCACTAGGTGCACCCACCAAATGCTTTTCAGGCTGGAGGGATGCATGGCTGTGGGGAGGGTGGCGTTGGCCTTCTCCACGGGCAGAATTGCACAAAAAAAAAAAACCACCCCAGCTGCTGACTGCACTACAGGACCTGCAAACCTGGCTTTGCTCGTTCCGAATTTTTATCGCGGGCATGCATCTACCTGCTCCGCGCCAGAGAAAAGCTTCTTGCCTGACATGGGAGGGAAAATAGAACCAAGGGATGCTTCAAAAATGCTGGCATCTACTTTTGTGAAGCAGGCTGAAATTAAACGTCGCGTTCTGGTCAGGTTAATTCTGAAAATGTATGCTGCTTATTAAATGTCCCCTTCCTTAGGGCTAACTGCTTCCAGTCTGGAAAAAGACCCAACCGACTCCACCGTGCTTCATCTTTGCTCTGGAATCTTTTAATTTTGTCTCAACTTAAATCACTTCTAGTTCTGTACATGAAAATGGTCTGAAAAGGACCATTTGAGTTATATTAAATAAGGACTATTACAATCAAATGCTCTCTGAGAATTCAGTATTTTGTTATATTTTGTTACTCTGTATCACAGAAACCTCAAATTATGCATGATTTATAAGATGCTTGGATAAAATCAGGCAAGAGCATCAACATTTCCTAGGCTTTTTTCAAATTGCTGATACCTTCCTGAAGCATTCAAACAAAAGCATCTTGTAAAAGAATCCCACAAACGTGTGAGCAAAAGATTTTCTGATGCTTAGTTTTAGACTGTATGCAACATTACCAATGAAAGCATGATAGAGTGTTGCACGAATTACTATTATTTCTAGATTCAGAGCTGCATAATCGAAACTTAATTAATATAATCTAAATGTAGGAATTTCTTTCAGGAAGAAAAAAAAAAAAAAACCACCACTGATCTTTCACTGAGAAGCCGTGTACGGACTGAGAAGAAGTTTCAGAAAAAAGCTGCGTTCGATAACATCAGCTAAAGATAAAATGTCTGCTAACTATGAAGACAGATGTACAAAATGCTCTCCCATGTAAATCCAATAATCATTTCAAAAGGCAGCTCACAGCACTTTTGTATATTTGAACAAGCAATATTATAAATAAAACACTGAGCATAGCGTACAGATTCAGGACAACTATTCACTACTCCTATCATTAGAATACACGAACTTATGTTTTGCCAAGCACAATTTAAATAAAGTAAGAAAATATATTAAAAAAAAAAAAAAAAACCACATAAATTTGTTTTCAAAATTATATTCATTTGGAAACAGTAGCCTTGTAACAGCGTATTGATCCCTGAGAAGAACAGTATTACTTTTTCCTCAGCTTTATCAACTCTTACAATTGACAGAGCTTTTAAAGAAAGTTTTCTTAAATTGTTAGAACACGTTTATTTTCTTGCAAATTAATTCTTTTTAACTCTTTATGATAGCTTTGAATCCCATAAAGAAAGATGAATTATCACATACTGAGCCCAAGCTGTGAAACAGGAGGAGACAAATAGAGACCCCTACTGTGTTTAACAATGTAGAAGAAATTCCAGACTCAATAGAAAAAAATTTCTGTCCTTTTTCTCAGCTCACAAAAGCTGTTAGGACCCGTTTGAACAGTGGAGGGCACTCTTGCTATGCAAAAACCGGCCCTGACCTGGCACTCTCGGTTTGATCTCTCCGCTAGCCTAAATCTCAGAATTTGTTAAGTAACAGCCACCTGTGGCACAGGCACTAACTGGATTCTGTTTAAAACATTCGCAGTTTCTAATCTGTGCAGCGAAGCACTTCGTTATCTCAAACACTGGCGCCTTTCTGCGCGGAGGCAGATGCGGAACAGATGCACGCTCCGCAAATTGTTTGGAATAGTTGCGCGAGATATCATCGTATTAAATAAGACCTGTGTTATGCTCTTCAAAAATCATCTAAACAACTACCCGGCTGGCTGTAAAGGCATGTCTGTGCTAATCTGGGGTTATGGAGAACTTGTGTACCAATATGCTGATGTTTGCAGGAACTAAGTTTAGTCGGAACGCATCGAGTTTTATCGGGAGCCCTACAAAGAGCGAGCTCAATACTTCGAACACAGCTGGTATGAAAAAGACCTTGGAAAGACCAAACCAAACCAACGAGAAGAAAGCAGCAGAACGCTGGATTCTGCATAGCTTTCCTCTTTTGAATAGTATATCATTAACTACATCTTCAACTACGTAACTCTGGCGCCCCGCAGAATGAAGCCACTCCACTCTCTGAACAACCGCCGAGACGCCCGCAAATTCGTGTTTGGAGGCTCACAGTAAGAGAAGCCAACGTGAGGACCCAATCCTGCATCTCAAAACTGCACTTACAAGCACTGGCCTCAATGGCACTGCTCCTTAGAGTAAAATTACTCACACGCAGGAGCGTTTGAAAGAGCGAACTCGGAGTGATTCGATGCCAGTTGCGCGGCTCAGTCATTTTGTTCATTTACCGTTCCGTATACCGCGGTATCGCACAGGAGAGCAAAGTACATAAAGATCTGGAAAAATCCGTTAGCTTTCATCATTTCCAGCTTTGGGGACATGACGACATCAACAAAATCATAAAATAAAACTATCAAATGGCACCAGTAGAAGGGATCTCCTGAACCACTGAATGGAGGGTCGGTTTTGATTAACCGAAACAAAAATACTGTGGCACCTGCAGGGTTAATTAAGCAGCTCAAGATGCTGGGCTTCACAAAAGGAAACCTTTTTCCTTCTTTAAGAACTGTAAACACTTGTGCTGAACTAGATGGGCATTTGATAAGCTGTGCAGCATGCAGCAAACTCCGAGGGATCTCCAGTTAACACTCCAATTCAGTGTTAACACTTCACAGAACAGTGGTAAGCCGTGCTGCCAAGGTCAACTGCACAGATGTACTAATTGTATTATGAGCTTGACATCTAGTGGCCACCCCTGGCAGGGCAAAGCAGGCAAAGGTTAAATCAGCAAGCCTTGTCAAAGCACTTCTAACTACCCACCCTCAGGGAGAGGCCTGGGGAAGCTGGCTAGCACTCCGCCATCCCACCTTCTCCCTGGCTGCAGGCTCAGCTCCTGCAGCAGCACCCACCTGCACCCCACGCACCCACCCCCAGGTCTGCCGGCCAGTGGCTCCTGGAGGAGGCCAACAGCCTTCCCAAATATTTCGGTGTCCCAAGTCTTGCTCTCTGGGGCGAAAGTTTGGAAATTTTTGGGGGTGTTCCTTTTGTCCACCAGTGGTAGGGGCCAAAATTTCGGGGAGCGCGTGGTGAAAGGTGAAAGGGGGAACCAGTATTAGGGATCGGCAGCAAGTTTCAGAAGATCTAGCTTACCCTGTAATAGATGTTGTTCCAAAGTGCTCACCTTGTGTATCCTAACTACAGCACGGAAACACTGAAGACCTCACTCTCTAGTCCATTATCTTTTCACTTTTCAGCTTAAAAGAAACACGTTTTTAAAATGTGTTTCATCATGGGTTTCTATCACCTTTTCAAACAATTATTTTTCTGGCTTTCCCCATTTTGTAGGGGGTTTCCTTGATAAGAAAAAATGTACTCTATGTCCAACAGCACTATAACTGAACCAGCTCCTAAAGTATATTTTGACCTAAATTCCCTTTTCTTTATTAATGGAAGACCTTCACTACATTTAGTGGGAAATTTTAAGAAGGTAAAGGAAACGGGATTTTGGCCCTTTACATTGAAATGTTCAATTCAATAAAAATTTACTGCTGGAACTAGATTTACTCATGTTTCATCTGAAAAAAAAAAATAGAAAATTACTCTCGTTTTACAAATGCAATATTAAGAAAGAGAACATTTTTACATGCTTTATTTTGGAAAATGTGCCAGTGCTTAGCTATTTTAATGCCATGCCAGACCTGGTTTATAATCAGTAAAAGTGACTGACTCATGTCCTGACTGATGGATAGTCAACAGACATGCTTGTCCTCGCTTGGCAGTCAACAAATCAAATGAAGGAAAGATATCCAGAAAATCTTCCCAGGACTCAAACTATTTTTCAGAAATGGCACTAATACTTGTTATTAATTTGTTTATTTTTACTCTTTTTTTTTTTGAGATGCCACCTCTTTTTTGAACGGTAGCTTTCTCTCTTTCTTAGGCAAGGAGAAGTAATTTTCAACAGCTAAATGTATGCATATTAATAGTTTAATTACACAGAATTTAATCCAACACCTTTCAAAATTTTTTCCCTCCCACTCCAAAAAAAGAGCCCTAATGTCTGCCTCAGGAGATAGATTTCCCCAAGATCAGCACCAGCAGATAAAATCTGACCCAGTTTTGTCTACTTTCATTGTTGCACATACATCAACAAATTGGCTGATAGTTTCCTTATTATCCCAAATATTTTCCTATTACTAACACAGTCAGAATATTTTAAAAATTACACAGATACAGATGTTACATAATTTTAATGTTAAGTCTCTACTGTAACAGCAGAACTATTTATATAAAGTTTCGATTACTGTTTCTTACCAAAGGGACAATTTATAGCAACACTTATTTGCCCTTTATTTTTCAAAACAAAAAGCCTTCTCTTACTGTTGCCTCAGAACAAACGTGCAAAAATCACCTAAGTTTTACGTTTACTGACAGCTGCTTGTGACTCCTCAAGTTTTAAAGGCAATAGTGTCCAACCAGGGTGGATCACCTCTATTTTGTGCGTACGAATGTCCCTCCAAAACGTGGGTTTATCCTCTGCATATGCAGATGGGGTGAACACACATGGAGCTGCTCCATCGCCAACTGTGTCGCTGAGCAGCGGAGCATGTGTGTCTGTCTGTCTGTCTGTGTGACTCCAGAAGGATGCCGAGTGCAGTCAGGAGCTGCTCAAAACTGCACAGTCCAACCCCAGGATGAAAAAGATCCATTAGACTAAGTGGTATGTATTGAATTGGGGAGGGGGGTACAGGGGACGGGACAGGTCCAATATTTAAAAAAAGGTTTGCAAAATGCACGTTAGAAAACTGTCATGACACAGTCCACTGCAAGGTACCCCCTTCCACCTCACACTAAACAATGACACATCTTTGCCAGAAACTTCACATGAAAAAGTCCAAAGTGTCGTTTGTCACCAGAACCTCATTTGCGCACTCTAAGAATCACTTTTCAGCAATACAAAAGAAAAAAAAGAGTCGTTTTATTTACCCTACTTTAAAAATACAAATGTTATACCCGTGGTTTGGTATAAAAATTAATCGGGGTTGAAGCCTGGGCATCGTATCTGTAATTCTGATTCGTTTGTAATCTGTTGAATTAGGTAAGTGCATCAGAAATGTAATTCCAGCTATTACAATGCTTTACATTTTCTGAGAAACCGATATTATTGTATTCTTCAGGCAGTCATTTGAGTCCTTCTGCCGCTGTTTTTAAGTGATTTCCATCATATCTTCTAATTTAGCAACCTCAAAGGGTTGGGGTTTTTTTAAAGGGGTATCTTTTGTTCACTCTTCTACAGTGCAATTATTCAAGTCATTTATCATCACCAGCTGTTTGTTAACACTTCCTTTCAAAATCATTAAAAAATATATTTTTAGCATTTCACTCCCAACAAATAATTTCGAACGATTTGGAGTGTAAATCTGCAGCTAATGACATTGCTAATTACCTTCAGATTTCCAACAGTTTCTCACCATCGTGACATCGCCCTGTCTGAATGCAGTTGTGTCGTGCTCAAGCTGGGTACGAAATTATTTGTGTTCTGATTCTAAAACTTCGGTGGGTAACGTTAGCACCAAAGTTATGGTGAGATCAGTCAACTTAAAATCCGGCCTAATGTGTACCTTCCATCCTGCTCCCCAAACTGCCAGGCTTCTCTCTGCTACTAGGAATGTCCTTTCTCTGCCAGGATCGCGTTTATGAGACGTTCATTTTAAAATCCCTCACTTAAAACCTGTTTTGAAGTGATGCTAAACACGATTTCATTAAATAAAGAACAAGCTTCCCTTTGCTTAACCTCGTGTTAACAACACCTTCCACCTTTGAAGATCAACAGCCAAATTAATGAAAAGGCTACACGTATCAAATCATGCTGCTTAAACAGTTTGCTTTCTAAAAAAAAAAAAAAAAAGACAAATTATTCTTCCACCGTGCAAACTATTTTCGGCCTGTTGCAAAATACACTCAGGAACTGTGGCAATATCTCGACTACAGCTGCGAACAGTCACGGAGAGCACTGACTTGAAGAGTTTTAATTCACGAGATTTTGAGTGCTCGTTATATCTGGCCTGTAAAATTGCCTTCAGTAGGGCAATCGTTAGGCTTCCTAATATAACGTGCAAATGATTTACATTACACTAATGTGCACTAGATAGCCCTCTGCTCGTGTCTCCTGCCTCCACCTCGTCCACATTTCTGAAATGAAAGTGTAAAACCAGCAGCACCGCTTCAGCTTGTTAATTGTTAACTCTGAAGGGTTTCGCTCTATCAATTAAAATATGTTTTAATAAAAGGAAACATAGCACATTTTGATAACAGCCTTCCAAGGCTGAAAAGTATTTACATTGTTGCATTTTAGGGCTGCTGTGAAAGCCGATTTTGTGCTATTCAGGGACCACAATAATAACGCTTTAAAATTCCTCACTGGGATGCAATGTAGTCCTTTTGATGGAAAGACTGTCTTTCTCATTCGGCAGAAATAAATCCATTCATTTGATCATGTAGTCATTGAGGGCAATACAAAACAAACCAAGTGTGAGAAATTCTATGTGATGAAGTAAACAAAACAAAACCCCCCAAAAAAGGGGGAAAAAAAAAAAACATTTCCATGACAAAAAGATTCTTTGTCCTTAATCTACCCACCATATGCAAGCGTTTCTTTTTAGCATATCTCTTGTTCTAATCTCGGGTGACATGGCTACATAGATAAGATTCACAAAACAAAACAAAACAAAAAACTAGTTTAACAATTTTTTTTCAATTTATTAACTCACCAGGAGTGTCATAATGAAGTAGTGGGGTTTTATTTTTCCGTGTTGAAATGGATTCAGGGTGTGTAAAAGTTTATAATGCTAGTGATAAATTCTTAGACCTAGAATCCACCCCAACAGAGACTGGGCTCAACAAATCTTGCTCACATGATAAAACCCTAATTCTCCTCCGCTTGCCTATATGAATTTATTTTGCACGACCGCTGTTTCCTCAGGAAAAAAAAAAACAAATTTGGAAAATGCACTGCTTTGCTCCTCCGTTGTGAGAGAAGGAAGCATTTCTCCGTGTGTCTGTTATTGTCAACCCCGAAGTGGGTTTATCCTGGAGCGGTGGCAGGAGCCCCCTTAGCAGCCCTGGACAGTGTGGGACTCACTCCTGGGCTCCCCAAACACCCTGGGAAGGAGCAGGAGGCTTAACGATTTGCCAGTCTGACAGATGTTTTAACCTGATGAAGTGGATTCACGCTGCCTTAAGCTTCAGGGCTGTAAAGTTCAGCTACAATAGTCAAAATCCTCCCCAGGCTTCAACTTTGCTGCCTTTCTCTCCCCAACAGATGCAACTTAAAAGTCATTATAGTTTTGGAGCAGAATGACTTTTTTTTTTTTTTTCTTTTCGAGGAGAGGGAGAGGGAGGCATAAAACAGTGGAGCAAGGGGCCTACCCAGAAAGCAGAAAACACTGGGAGTCCCACTTAGTTACAGGAGAATCTAAGCAAGCAGTGGAGCTCTGTGCAAAGTGGAAAAGAAAAACTTTCAAGTGGAAGCTCTCAACTTAGCCCAGGAGAAGTGAGGATGGGCTGCGGAATGCCTTTGCACGCTGCAACGCCAAGGACTATTAAGGAAATTAAAACAAAATTAAAAAAAAAAAATAAAAAAAGGAAGAAAAAAACACAGCAGCCTCGTTCTCAAAAAAAAAAAAACAAAAAAAACAAAACAAAAACAACCAAACCACACAGCAAAGTGGAAATAAGAAGCGATCACAGCCCAAATCTTGGCGGCTTGGCTCACTTGCTCGGGGGCAGCTCGAAGTGAGCGTGTGCCCGTGTGCCGGGAGGGAGCGAGGAATGGCGGCGGGGCCAGAAAATACCCTTTCCCCACCGTCTGCAGCCGGCGGGAAAGGGGCCGGTGGCGGCACCCGGTGTCACCCACCTACCCACCCACCCACCCACCCACCCACCGCTGCTGAGAATTACAGCCGCAGCAGAGGCAGGAGGGATGGCAGCGCGGGGAGGCGGGGGGGGGGGGGGGGGCGAAAAACCGCTTCTCAACCTTGGCAAAAATCATGAAATCCACTCCGCTGCCCCCCGCGCAGCCGAGCGGCCCTGCCCGCTCCTACCGGGGTCCCCTGCCCGCCTCCAAGCGACGGTGCCCCCGCTGCCCGGGGAGCATCCGGAGCGGGGTGGGGGGGGAGCGGCCGGGGCAGCCCAAAGCCGCCCAGAAACGCGACTCCCCTCTCAGCGAGGGGCAGCGGGGACCCCCCCCCGGGCCCGGCCGCGTCCCCGGGCCCATCAGCCCCCCCGACCCACAGGGACCCCCCCGCGGTGCGCGCAGCCCCGGGCTGAGCATCCTGGCCCCGGCCGCCTCAACTTTCCTGCCGGCGGGGAGAGGGGAATATGGCTCCTGACCGCCCCGAACCTCCACCTGGGGAAGCGGCGGTGGGGAGAGGGAGAAAAAAAGGGGTACCCCAAAAAATAGAGAGGGAGATGAGCGGAGAGGAGGAGGAGGAGGCAGGCGCTGCTCCGGGGTGCCCGCTCATGCAGCCGGCTGAGCGGGGAGGGAGGGCCGAGCCCCGCCGCCGAGCCCAGCCGCGATAAAAACGCTCGGGAGGCCGGGAGGGAGCTACTGGGAGGGCTGGTGAGTCAGGGGGGTGGGCTGCAGAAACTTGGCTAAACTGGTAACTTCTCAGTTCCGCTGCCTCTTCCCCCAGCTGCTCTAATTCCCATTCTCCCGCTGCAGAGTAATTGCGCTCCCATGTTCACCATCACCATAAATCCACCTATCTCCATCCGAAAGACGGTCACAAAAGGAGAGAGAGAAGGAGAAAGAGGCGCCGGGAGCCCTTACCGTGCTCGGAAACTACCTCCGCTTGCAGCTCTTCGTCCGATTTGAGATGCTGGGGTTTCGCTTGCTTTCGCCGAGACATGCTGCTAACTGAGCCGTCTTGACTCTGCTTTTTGCAGAGGCATCAGCGACGTCGAGGTGGAAAGGGGGGAGGAATTGGGAAGGGGGGTGGGTGGGGGGGGTGGGGGCTGGAAATAACTGTTCGCAAATAAAAGTCGAGTTGCAAAACAAACCAACCAAACAACAACAGAAAAGGCAACCAACAAGGGGGGGGGGGGGGGGGGGGAAAGGCAAAACCCCCAAAAAAAAAAAAAAAAAAAAAAAGCAACGCTACCCAGCCAGCCAAACTGGGAGTGAGTGGGTGAGCGAGTGGGGGATTAGCCGGGCGGGGTGTGCGCGGTGCGCGGCGGGCTGGGGCGGCTGCGCGGAGCGCGCACGGGGCTCTGTAATTATGATTGTGAATAATGCATGGCGATTAATGGTGCCGGGGGCGCGCACGGGTTGGCGCGGCTCCAGCGGGCTCAGGCTGCATATGCAAATGAAGGTACGGGGCTCCGCAATTAGCCGCTCCGCTCCGCCAAACGATGCGTCTCCCCGGCACCGGCAGCGCCGCCCGCCAGAGGCACCGGCCGCGGCGGCGGAACACACACGCACCACGCAGGAGGGCTCTGTTTTCCACACACTTTACACAACATATGTGCAAGGTTCACTTCTTGGGGGAGGTCACGATCGTCGCTTTTCTCTGTCTGTCTTTCTCCCCCCCCCCCCCCGCCCCGGCTCTCAGTTTCTTTTGCTCTGTGTTGGTTTTTTTTTTTTTTTCCTCTCTTTGCTTTCTCTTCTTGCTTCCCCCCCCCCCCAACCCCGCTCCTTTCCTTCTTCACATCACTCTGCGTCCTCTTCACTCCTGATCTCTCTATCCCCAGAAGTTGATCTGCGAGGCATCTGATTTCTGTGTGCGTGTGAGTAACTTCTTCCCGGGAAGAAAAGAAACTTTTGCGTATGCTTTTTCTTTTTTCCCTCTTTCTTTGCGATGGTGCGCGTGTGTTGCTCTGCTCTTCTTTCCCCTCGAGCTTCACATCCTTCTCTTTAACTCTTCTTCCAGCCTGTCTCCTTCTCCGTCGCTCTTTCTCTTGGCTCCCCTTCCCGGCTGACTTTTGTTCTCTCTCGAAAGCGCACGCACGCACACAGAAGACCTTGGGCAGTTTTGCCTTTCACCTCTCCTTCCTTCTTTGTCTTGCAGCTTCTTTCTCCAAGCAGAGTCTCCCCGGTGGTGGTGGTGGTGGTCACTTCCTGTTGTCCATTGGTAGGAAGTTTTTTCTTTTCTTTCTCCCTCTCTCTCTCTCAGGTTATAATGACTTTTTGTGACACTCCGCACCCTCCTCCCCCCCCTCGGCTCCGCCGTGTGTCCTGGTAGCTAATGACAGCGGGCTCGAGCGTGCGCCGATGAGCAAGTCCTCGGTCTCCAGCAAATAGTATCGATCCTCTCCCAGATTTGGGGAGTGGGGCGGGATGGCGGGGGGGAGGGGGGGTGGGGTGGCTGTTGTTGTTGTTGTCGCAGGGGCAATCCCCCCCTCCTCTGCCTTGCTTCGCTCGCAGCGGCGCCGGCAGCTGCTCCCTGCTCGCCGGTTCCCCTCGGTCGATGCCTCCGCTCGGTGCCGAGGAGCGCTGCGCGCACCGCGGCCGCTCTTGATTTCGGGCAGATAAACTTTGGAGTTTGGGAGCGGTGCGGGTCACACGGCAGCTCCTCCTACTCTCCTCCTCCTCCTCCGCCTCCCGTGCCGCGCTGCAGGGGCTGCCGCCGGGGCTGCCCCCAGCCCCGCAGCCCGATCAGCTCCCCGCCGCCTGCGAGCCGCTCTCTCTGCACGCAGTTTCCCAACAGCGGCTTTTCTCCCCGGCCACCTCTTTTTTTTAAAAAAAAAAAAAAAAAAAAAAAAGTGAGGAGGGGGGAAGGGAGAGACTTCTCCCCCCCCCCCCCCCCCCCGCCCCCGCCTCGCTTTTCCCTCTATCGCATTACAAGTTGCCGGGGAGCCAGACTGAGCCTCCCCGCCCCGTCCCGCTGCTTCGCATCCCCCCCCCCCCGCCCCATCCGGCCCCCGGGGAGGCGGGCGGCCCCCGCGGCCGCGCAGCAGCTCCAGCGCCCCGGCCGCCGCCGCCACAAGTTCCCGCTTCCCGTCGCCGGCCTCCCCCCCGCGCCGGGGCCGGCCCCGCTCCCATGGCAGGGAACCGCCGCTAGGATGTACCCCACCGTCGCCGATCGCCGCCGCGCAGCGTCCCGCAGCGCGCCCGCGCAACTCCGCGCCTGTGCGCGCTTGTGCGGTTTTGGGGCGGGAGGTTCCTCCAGCGGCCCCTGCGACCCCCTCCGCTATTTGGGGGATTTTTTTTGATTTTTTTTTTTTTTCCTTTTAACTGTTCGTTGCAGACTGGTCCCTGCGCACGACGGAGCGGCCCCGGCGGCGCAGCCCACCCGTGTGGGACGCGGCGCGGGGGCGGGAGGGCGGCGGGCGGCTCCGCGTACGGGGCCGGCGATGAGTGAAAGGGATTTCCTCCTAATACCCCCCACCCCGGCCCGTGTAATCCCAGCCCTAGTCCTTACACCAACCTCGGCTGCTTTGGGAGACTCCTCCGGGTAAACTTTCCCTGCCGATAGCTCGCTTTAGCTCGGGCGTCGCGATACCGCGTCTCAGGGCTTTCGGTTTATTCCCCGCTTTTACGTCGGTAGGCAAACCCAAATAAAGTTAGAGGCGACAGTTTAGGCCACTCCGGGTAGTTTGGTGACACGCGTGCCATCAGCGATTTCTGCGGTGCGGGTATTCGTTAGAAACGGGCACGACCCTCAAGGGAAACCCCACCGAAACGCCAAATCGATGCCTTTTAGATATTAGACGAGCACACTTTTCGGTCCTTCGTTCAGCGAGATGTGTGCGCCAGACCCCTCGCGATGGCTGCCTGCTTTATAATTGACTTAACTTGTTTACCGTCCGTAAATTCTGACGCGCCTTCTTTCCGTGCATCCATCCTTGCTGAAAGTTTGGGCGCACGGAGGCTGTCTCTTTTAAAATATCTGGAGATGATCGTAATGGCTGAAATCTCATGTAATTTTCTAATATGAAGTGGGAGGAGACGAGCGCATTCATTGAGCATGGCTGCTTTGCTTTTTTTTTTTTTTTTTTTTTTTTTCCCGTCCCAAATAGGGATTTATTGCACCCGGCGCACACGAATAACACGTTACACGCGTGTGTATGTATGTATGTACGTATGTATGCACGTATGTATATGCTGCACTGTATTGGAGGCAGAGCGCAGGTGAAAAAGTAACTCAGCATCGCAGCCGCGAGTGGGGAGCTGGAGTTCGGGCTTCTCCTTCAAAAGAAGTACAGTGCTCCGACTTGCTTTTAGGCGAAGGGGTCCAGGGTCATCCTCTGGGACCGAAACATTTGCCTGGGATGAGAGAGGACGCACTTTAACCTTGCCCAGGCGTGATTTTTTTTTTTTTTTCCTCCTAACTGCAGTAGGACCAGAAATGTGTCAATTTTCATCCAGTCATCTTTGGAAAGGATTTGTTGCTGTTGCTCAGGCAACATTTTTTTTTTTTCCTCTAAACTTTGGCGTTTTCTGTTGCTCAGTGCCTGGTAGTTGCCCCAGCAGCAGACGATTTCTTGCAGAGCGTTTTAAAAGTGCCTTTCTTATAGCGCGATAAGGAAAAAAAAAAAAAAAAGGGGGGGGGGGGAAACAAAACAGGCAGCTTATTGGCAGCGTTATATAAACAAAACCGTGTCCATAGTAAGAAAATAAAATGATGGGAAATTAATACGATTTTGCGGAACGTGAAGGAATCTTTAAGTGGAAAATTAAATAATCCCGTCTTTAATGTTTAATGAACAATGGAGAACACAACAGGCAAGAAAGGCATAATTACCAGATTTGTATCTCGTGACATTACCATATTCTAGGGTTACAAGTGATACATTTTACGACCTTCTTTTCCCTGACGCCGCTCTCCTTCCCACCTTTTTTTCTCTTGGCGAAAAAGCCCGCCGCGATGCACGGGAGTCGCTGAGCGAGTTACCGGGCTGCGCGGCCGCTGCCCGCCCTCCGCCCGTCCCTCCCGCCGGGGCCGCGCCGCCGAGCCCCGGGAACCGCGCAACCCACCGGGAACCGCGCAACCCGCCGGGAACCGCGCAACCCGCCGGGGGAAACTTTCTACCCGACCTGCGTGGAAAACCCTGGCAGCGCAGAGGGCTCGGGAGGCGAGTGGAAAGTCATGGAGTGATACGCGTCTCCTCCGGCCCCTGCCTCCCCCCCCCCCGGCTCCCCATGACACCGCCAAGTTTTCCACGGACCTTTTAATTAATCTTCCAGACGCGAGGGCGAAAAAAAAAAAAAAACCGCCATAAATGATGCATTCACTGAAGTTGGGCTGCGAGAAAACACGGCCACTGCCAGGGGGAAAGCGCGTAGCCGCGTAAAATCTCTGCGCACTCGCGTAGGCAGGTGCGCGCAGAGCAGCGGGGGACGCGGCACCGCGCACGTCTGCGCGGCAGCTGCGCGGCCAGCGCCCACGCGCGTCCCGGGGCAAACCGTCCCCTTCGCCGCGACTGGTGGATCCACCGAAACACTTTACTGGTGATGGGGAGGAAAAAAAAAATCGGTTTTCCTCTCTGTAATTAAATCTGTCTTTTTAATTGTCGTCGGCTTTTGCGATGGCGCTTTCATCGTCAGAAGAGACGCGTTGTTATTCTGCGCGCTTAATAACATTATTTACCAACTAGTGCTTTATTTTTTACATTAATGGGACACCTAGTTACGCGTTTGCTTTAATTTTTATCCTTATTCAGGGTTAATAAAAACCTGCAGAAACCTTATCTGCAAGATCGATTCTCCAAAGAGCGTCTGAGTAATTCTGTCCACACTCAACGCTTTACACAAGGTGGTTGTTCTTAAACCCTTCGAAGTTACCAACACGCGGATAAGACGGATCTGACGTTTCGTGCAATCCGTCTGCTGTCTTTTATAGTTATTATTTTGCTCAGCAACTTTATTCGAATGGGCGTGCAACCATTTGGGGCTTTATTTTCCATCATCTCCTGCTCTTCCTGGCGAGCTGAAGTAGCATCTTCCCGTCCCCTTTCCGCACCGCAACTTTTGTTTGAAGACCCTGGGGTTAAATCCGGCACGATTTTGTCTGTTTAAAGCTGCAACAACTGACTGCTAATTCGTTCTCACATGAGCGGAGATATTACCATACTAATATTATTATTGGTAAGAAGAGGTAATTGATAACACCACCTGCCACTCTGCAGCAATCACGATGATAAATGTTTCCATCAGAGGGAAATCTGTGCTTGGTCTACCACAGCCTAACCCAAACAGCATGTCAAGTGTCAATTATAAAGATGTTTCTTTTCTATTACAATTTTTTTTTTTTTTTTTTTGTGAAAAGCAACTAGCCCCACCACCAGATTTATAGAATCAGTCTACAGCACAACCGTGCCTAAACGTTTTGCCTTAAACATTTAAGTTACTTTCCCTTTTATTTAATATCATAGCACCCTTGGATCTAAATAAACATCGATTCATATACACAAAAGCTTATCTTCACACTTAGCAAACCCCAATTACCGACCTCTTCCGTTCTTTACCCTAACAGATGATACATTAGTTTAACCAACGCTTTTAAATACTTCGTGGAACATTTATAACGCGCATAGTTGTGGGGATATTATCAAGGCAGCACACGTTTAAGCTCACACACACACACACACGGATGAATAGGTGCTGCATAGGTTAAACCACTGTATCTGTATGGCAACGCGTGTCTGTCGGCACATACTCCTGGAAGTACATGTAGGAATACAGCGTGCATAGGAAATCAGCGCTGTTAGCCCCTCTGCAAAAAACTGTATGCTTCCGAAAATGACAAGTGAGATGAAGATTAAAATGTGTGTATATATATATATATATATATGCGTCCCACAAACACACACACACACACACGATGTGGCATCGTTCATTAACTCCAGCTATACAAATAGTGCCGTCAAGTGTAAAAACTTCCATCCCCTTGGCTACAGATATGCTCAGAAGATTATTATTAGTTTGTATTAATAGATGCAAGCCTCAAAAGACGAAATCAGCTATTGATAATTGCAAGAAGTATACAGCAGCTACTGTATCGATCGGCTTGTCCCTTATTCCCCTGGTATAGGAGAGATAAGAAGACACACTCTTTAGTGCAATATAATTTCTTTTGACCTATCTGCTTGCTACAGACTTATGATGAATAGCCGGAGTGGTTAAAGTCCTTTATCACGAAAGTTACCCCTTGATATAATATTGATTCTTTATAACTAGCTCCAAACACAAAAATCAAACTGTCCACTTGACCATCATCATCATCAATATCATCACAAAGGCTCCGGAATAAAGATCAGCACAGGACTGAAAGCGCTTTCTATAATCTGCCCACCTAATCTTTATTTGCTGATGATGAAAAGCAAAGGGGTGTGAGTGCGTGTGTGTGTGTGTGTGTGTGTGTGTGTGCCGCGGGGGCGGGGCGGGTGGAACAGCGAATGTCATCTGAACAAATAAAAAGAAAAAAAAAAAAAAAGCAACATATTCGGTTAAGAAAAAGACCCTTCAGCCCTCTTCAAAAGAAACCAAATGGTCATCACCGAAGTTAATGACCACGCTCCGAAGCCCCGCTCTCCCGGAGGAGGGGAATCAAGTGCGGAGAAGGCCCGATGTGATATTATACTCGGATCCCCCCCCCCTTCTCCCCCCGCCCCGAGCGAAGCGATCTGCGGTGAATGCAGAGAGTTAAGTAAGAAGAAATCACGGCAGGAGTGATATCAGGCAGCGTTTTCCTTGGTTAGAGTCAGGACTAACAAATCGTCTTCTCACTTTCTCTCCTTTCGCCGGGTCCACGAAGCGATCCATCATTTTTTTTTTTCCAGATCACCTGGTGATCCGTTAAAAAAAAAAAAAAAAAAAAAAAAAAAAGCCCCGAGGGAAAAAAAGGAGACTAGGAAACGAGCCGCTGATGTTTGGGTTGATGCTTAACGTGCAGTATCTATAGGGTGGTGTAGAGAAGAAAGAGCACAATCCACATGTATTTTGCCTTAAATTACGGGAATTTCCTTCGCCTTCCCTCTCCGTAGCACCAGCACGCTTTTGCTCGGGGTTGCATTAACACAATCACCAGTAATTACAAGCGCGCGTACACTGGGAGAATGAAGATCGGGAAGGTGGGAAGTAGGACGTGATTCCCCTTTGGAGCAATCAGGACCGGGAAAGGTTTCATTCCACGCAGACGGTACATTGCTCGTATTTAATGGGTGCTTAGTCCCGGCGCTCGAGCCGAGGGGCTATTTCAGCGCAAGTTTGCGCTTTTTGGGAGAGAAGGGGAGGTCGGGGGGGCGGAGGGGGGGGGGATGGAAGGGACGAAAGCGCTCGCGGCAGCTCAAGCCGCATTTACTCCGTCCAGCGCCCCGAGGGAGGACCCGCTGCGGGGGGAACCGGCTGCCGCGGGCGGCGGCAGCGCCGGCGGCTCCTCCGCGCCGCTCCGCGCAGGCCCCGCCGCGGGGAACCGGGGCCGAGCCGGGGCAAGTCGGGCCGTGGCGGCATCCGCCGAGGCGCGGGAGCTCGCCGGGACCCGTCGGAGCGGCGGCGGGACACGACACGACCCCTGCGCGGCCGCTCGCTTCTCCGGTGCTGTGACACCCCGGCGGGCTCCGCTGCCGCCAACTTCGCCCGACTTGGTGGGTTTCGCCCTGCCTTCCCTCGCCCCCCCCCCACCCTCCAGCAGCCTCGGCCCGGGCCTTTCCCGGGGGGAGCGGGTGGCACAGGTGCGGTGGGGCGGCGGAGCTCCCACCCGCGGCGGCGGCGCGGGAGGGATCGCGGAGGTGGCAGCCGTGAGACCCGGCGGCTTCAACACCGGGATCGGCCCCCCCCCCCCCATCTCTCCCCATCTCCCCGTCCCCCGCGGTACGGGGGCCAGAGCCCCCCGCCCGGCGGAGCAACAACGACCCCAATTACTGTCACGGCGCTCCCGTCCCTTCTCACTGGGGAGGCTTCGCTCGCTCTACGAGCGGCTCATAATTACATATTTTAAAAGCTTTCCGCCTCCCCACTAAGTCCTCGGCAACCTCTCTCCCCGCGCTCCTCCTCCCCACTGGAATAACCTACTGGGGCATCATAAAAAAGAAAAAAAAAAAAAGAGAGAAAGGGGGAAGGATGTGATAAATGTCGAGGTCCTTTGAGGCCTCAGTCGCTGCTCCTCGTCAGGTCACGCAGACACACCCCCCTCCTGATGAGTCCCCCCACCCCGAGCAGATATCTCTGAAGAATTGTTCACTGACCTTTCCAGTAGATATTGTCAGAGGATGAAATCAGCCAGTCAAAAAAAAACCCAACCCCAACCAACCAACCAAAAAAAAAAAAAAAAAAGACAGCCTTTTGTCCAGGTTATGACACACAACTTGAAATTAATTATAAAGCAGACATTGCAAGTGGCCACGGGGGAACAGAGAGTATTCTTAAGGTTTCGGTGCTTTTGGGGATAACGAGAGGCGAGGTGTCTCAGCAGATGCAGTCTAACATGTGGTGGTGTCTTCCTAAAACCAGATGATGAGAGAAGGGAAAAAATGAAGTGGAAATGGGCAAGTACATCACACTGGCTAGTGGGAGAGGGACCTAAGGGTGCTTTCACCCTTAAACTACTGGTATGTAGAAAAAATTGATCAAATGACGTTGGTCACTGTTGGTTTTTTGTTGTTCAACAACCTGTATCTTTACTATGACCTAATGATATGTGTGCTATTGAACTTCACAAAATACATTCATGCTTCCCTTGGCAGGTCTAGGTGTAAGAGTTGATGACTAACAAAAGTAATACAGATTAGAATCAATTCCCCTTATCTGGTGACAAAAAATAACATCGTGTCAGCACTGTGTACATCCTATCATCAAATGACACAATATAATTTGATTAGTTGAATAAATAATCAGGTATGTCCAGACATATAGGTCACCTACTTGCAAATTAGATTACTCTGCTTGGGTACGGGCAGCACCTGATTAGGAAACAGCTTCTCCCTGTGTCACTCTAGCTGGCCTTTAGGCAGAACGTCTGATATTTTCAAATGCAAGGCTTTTTGAAAATTTTTGCCTATTTTGCAAATCCCGTATGTGTTTTCACAGTCGCATGTAATATTTATGCAGCCTGCACTAGAGATACCACGTTTACTACCAAAGCTAGCTGAGTGGCCTCTATTTCTCCAAGTATTTGCAAGTTTTAAATGATAGCCCATGTGCTGGGATCTGAAATACGGATAGCTGAAACACAATCTTTTTGAAAACGAAGTGGCATACATTTCCATAAATGATTTTGGCTAACCCTCTCTGACTGCACACCCATATAAATAACAGGAATGTGAGAAAGAATAAAGTGTTAGATAAGGGAGGATGGAAATATTTAAATTCTGAAGTCCACACTGAGGAAGATGGTCAAATCCCAAGAGAAGTATGTTGGCCTTTCAATGTAAACCTTCGCGTCACACGCTGCAGAAACGGGAGAAAACTCTAGGTGTATGCTGAGGCTCTTGGAGGTTGGGGTTTCTGCTGGATTTGAATCTTTTTGAAAGACAATACTGGCCGGAGCGACCTGTGAAAAACTTTCTTGGCATTTTATTTTTGCCGTAACTTGTGAATTTTCACAAATCAAGTATGCAGCACGCTGGAGTTTGTTTTGCTATGGGATGATGTGTGTTAGTTCATATAGCCTAGCCTGGGTTAGAACCACTTGGAGATGTGCAGAGAAACAGGAGAAAGAGAAGAAAGCACAGCCTATAGTGAACACTTGGTAAAGAAGCGCTGTTAAAAGAAAGAAAAAGAGCATTTTGGGAAAATAAATGGGAGACTGAGCCACTTGAGCAGTATTAGAATAATGGTAAGGGCAAACAGGTGAAACGGAGATGATGGGAAGGGAGATTACGTGGACAGCAAGAGAAGAGGCCAGTTTGAGACTGTGGGGAGAAAAGTGTTCTGGAAACATTAGCACTGAGTTTGCAGAAGTTAGCAAATGAAAAATTACAGCCTTTATTTTACATAAAAAGTTGTGGAAGTGTGCTGGGGTAGCGCGGGAGGGGCTGCAGAAATGGCCCCTGTAAGTAGCTGTGAAAAGCTTCCCGGGCTCCAAAACCAGTTGGACCGTCCTCTGGCCCGGTTGGACCTCCCATCCCCTCATGCCAGGGCTGAGGCACCAGTGCCTCTGCGAATGCCCTGTTTAAGATGGGGACAAAGGAGCCTGAATGGAGGCTGGACCTGCAGTAAAGAGAGGGGGGACGTGGGGGGCTGTCCCCCTGACCACCCGGGCAGGCAGCTACCCGCCCTGGGCCGCCACTCCCCGATTGGAGATGGCTGCGGTGACATGACTTGGAGAGCTCCGAAGCATCCCGCTCCTGGGATGCCTGCTGGGAGGAGTTTGTCCTGCCAGGACTGCCAAGGCTTGTTGGGCCCGGCACAGCTGCAGTGGAGAGAGGGCTGAGACTGAGAGAAACGGCCACGCAGACACCAGGTCAGGGAAGATGGAGCAGGAGGAGGTGTGCTGGAGCTGAGGTTCCCCTGCAACCCATGAGAGACACGGTGGAGCAGAGACCCACCCGCAGCCCGTGGAGAACCCCACGCTGGAGCAGAGATGCCTGTGCCTAAAAGGAGTCGTAGAGAATGGTCTCCGTTTGCTGCTGGAGGCTGACAACGAGGCAGAGAGGCATCTGAAGCCCGTGGAGAACCCCACATCAGAGCGGGTGGCAGCTCCCTAAGAACCCATGATTCTGTGGGGAAGAAGCCCACGATGGAGTGATCTGACGGGTCAGGATTGCATCCTGCGGGAAGGACTCACGTTGGAGAAGTCTGAGGACTGTCCCGTGAGGAGGGGATCCACTGGAGCAGGGAAGGAGTGTCAGGAGTCCTCCTCCTTTGAGAAAGAGCGTGTGAGGAACTGACCTGCAGCCCCCCATTCCCCGTCCCCCTGCGCTGCTTGGGGAGAAGGTAGAGCCAGGAAGAAGGGAGGGGTGGGGGAAGGTGTTTTTGAGATCTGCCTTTGTTTCCTCTTATCCTTTCTGAAGGAGGTATTAATGAATGAAATTGATTGGTCTCCAAACTGAGTCCGTTCTGCCCGGGGCCACGGTCGGTGGGTGCTCCCTCCCTGTTCCTGTCTCACCCTCAACCCTTTGGGTACATTTTTCTCCTCTCCACCTCATCAAGGGGGGCAGTAAGCAGCTGAGCTGTGGCTGGGCTGAACCACGACAGCAAGGTGGGATTCTTAAAAAAAGCTTTAGTCTGTAAATAATAGAACAAGATTCTGGAGGATTTAGGTGTATCGATTGCATGGATCCTATTTAAAACTTTTCTTCTTTGAATGTAGAATGAAACATCTGCTTGAAAAGTTTCTAGGCCTAAACTGGTGCACAGGCTGATATCTGAAAGGGCAGTGTTGCTCTTTTTGGACGTGCCTTTAATAAAATTAAAGCAAAAAAAAAAAAAGAATTTTACCCAGACACTTTGCTTTGGTTTCTAAGACCTCCAGCAGCTGATAGTGAGCCATATTATTGTAGGTGTTTTGCATATATATTTTATACATTTGGCATGCCTTTTGGTTTGAACTGCTCATGTTGTGATCATACAAGAGCATACCTTCCCAAGTGTGTGCATTTGATTCCTTTCCTGACAGCACTTTCATTCAAGGTAAGCCAAAATGGCAGTGGTAGTATTGATTTTCTGGTGTGTTTTTTTTTTTTTATTTTTATTTTTTCCACCACTGAAAGGTATGAAACGGTGGTAATGGGGATAGGGGGATGGACTCTGATAAAATTTATAAAGTATCACCTTTGGGTTGCAAACATTTTCTTAAAAGAGTGCAATAATGCTCCCAACTCGTGATTTTGGCCATTATAGCAAAATCTCTGCCATTACTGTGATCAAAATCAATTGGTCAGTCCATCATCCTGCCTGCCTCTGCCTGCTAACAGGAACGATACTGCAGAATCTGTTGTCACTCCCCTTTGTGAAAATAACAGGTGAGTTTTATTTCCCAGTTTGGAATCTGTTTCCTGAACGCACCAGCTTTTGCACGCGCGTGTGTGCGCACGTGTGTGTAGGTATCTGTATACTCCATAGTTGTACAGAGAGCTGTGCAGGTATATCCATACAGATCTGAAAATTGCACCTCTATTCTCTCTCTCATGCACACAGGGCTGGATTTCAAAGTAACATCCAGCAGCCCACACCTCTCTGCAAAAATTATTACCTTAAGAATCCAAGCAGTCAGTTGCAGCATCTATCCACGACAGTGGCTGTGCTGTGTTTTCCTCTCTCAGGTGCAGAGGAGTATCTGTGGCTGAAAGAGAGATGCTTTTCCACACTCTGGGAGATTTCTGGCTCGAGTATATTTATTTTTGTGTGCTGTCACGGAAAATAAGCGCATCTACATCGTGTGTCGCAAGCTCGTAAGCACAATTTCCAAATGCAGAATCTGACTCTCAGAGACACTATTACATTCAGGAAAACTATGAATTCAATTCATTAAGTGAGTTCCTGGTAAATTTACAAATACTTAATGTATTACCTTCACAGTTAAGCTAGAGAGGAACAGAGACAGCCATAAACAGGGGGGAGGTGACCTGAAAGGTTATAGATTGACCACTGATTGCTTATGGTTAGGAAAAAAAAACTCCATGATGGGCAGGTAATTTTACAGTCAACGTCAGTACCATTTCTGACGTTCCTCTAAACCACCTGATACAGGTTCTTGCCACAAATAAGCTGGACAACTGTCCTGTGCCAGCATGCCAACTGGTGTGTCCTGTTCTCTGGGCAAGCGTGGATTACATCTGTGTATCTCTGGTGCTTCCCTGTCTCTGCTTCCACGAGAGAATAATATCAACAATATTTTCACTTATTAGAGCAGTCCAGTGTAACACAGTGCGAGTTACTCTCTTTGAAACAACCTTCATTTTCTTTAATTGTTGACGAGTCTCGAAGAGGGAGAGGGAAGCTCTGCAGGGGAAGAAGATGCTGCTGTGATGACGGTGCTGTCCTGCAAGTCTTCCCTTCTGTGCGTCACACGCCGCCCACGACACGAGGCTGGTCACTTAACTGCAACCAGCTTCATCCTCCCCTCCACTGAGCGCTAGCAGCAGTCCTCTTCGTTTATTACCATATGCAAATAATTTGTTTTTGAGGGAAAAAGAAATGTGTTGTAAGCCACACTGTGAGATACTGACACGCATGTGACATAGATAGTCTCGTTGCGTTATTTTCATGCACTTGAGATCCATATAATTTATTTTAACGGTCGAAAATAGGATAGGGGAGGTGGTGCCACGTATGTGTTCTGCGTTGCCTGTTTGATTAGCTGAGTTGTTTGGGCCCTGCTGTTTTCAGAGAAAGATTTTGGATTTGGCACGTCGTGCTAATATCGGTCATTAGGCACAACTGCCTGCGACTGGTGCTCTATAAATACCTACACACAAACGGTGAGCAGTGGTTGCTGTACGGATACCCACCAGAGATAGCTCTGCAGTGACCAGGACGTGAATGAATCGGATCGTCCTGCAAGAAATGAGTGGAAGTAGGTAGTGAGAGAACACTGTGCTAGGCTCCTTTGCAGATGCAGTGACATCAGTTCCAGGGAGAGGTGGCCTTCAGGACCCAAGGATCCTGCAGGTGCTTCTGTTAGTGCCAAAGACTCCTTCAGCTTTGCCTGGCTTCCAGGTAATGCGGCATCAATGGATGCGGTGTAGTTTCTCCTCTGGCTTCTCCTTCTCAGTGGGGACCAGACCAGGAAAGAGAGTCTGCTGAAAAGCTTGGTGTTAGATGGCTGAAATAACTACGCAGAGGACTTCTGCCATGGCTGGTCACTGAAGTATGAAGTCTGCTCATCCTTAGCCTCATCATTGAAGTTCTGCTGTCACTGTTTGACAGTTTGTCCCATACCCTCTAGAGTATTTTGAAAGTATCTTTGGAAGTGTTCAAGGCCAGGTTGGATGAGGCTTTGAGCAACCTGGTGTAGTGGAGGGTGTCCCTGCCGGGTTGGAACGAGATGATCTTTGAGGTCCCTTCCAACCCAAACCATTCTATGATTCTATGATGATTCTATGATTCTATGATTCTATCTTCAAATGCACAAGAAAAGCTTTTAGACATAGACTGGCTGGCCTGTATATGGGAGTGATTAGAAACCAGGTTCATATTCTCTTCATAGAGGGATTTCTCCAGGTTTGCATTGAGCATGCAAGCTAAAACCACTCACATTGTTGTCTCTTCCTGTAATTCAAGGGAGAGATACATTCTTCACCTTAATGCAGGAACCACGGACCAGACCTGCAGGTGAATGGAGGTAAGAACAAAAAACAATGAGAAAAAAGGTTTTGACTTTATTGATACAGCTTTGCCGAAAAAACTTTCCGGCTGGACCGGGTGAAGACAGGAGCTCAGACTTGGGCTGGCTGGATAGTGAAGACAAGCTCTGAACTGCTCCTACACCACACTGTGCTGGTGGTGTGTTAATCCAGCCAGGAAACGCTTCTTGGGTTGGCTACTCAGGTTATTGGGAAAGTTATCTTGGATTCAGTCGCCGAAATTTAGTCCTGAGAGAGGTGTTGGAGGTTGTCTAGGCATTTTGTACGTATGAAGAACAGCAACATCTCGAACATCACTAAGGAAAGGAAGCAGTAGGTCGTACAAAAAGCGATGACCCTGATAGGGAAAATCATATCGACACTCGTCCGGTTTGCCGCAGCGTTCGCACAGGGCCAAAGAAATTCCCACTTACAGAATTCAGTAGTCTGGTCTGACACCCCTAATTATTTGGACCTGCTGATTTCAACGGGAATTGCATCCTGACATAACACAGAAATCAAATTTGGCTGTTGCATCAGATTGGTGTAAGTTACAGTCATTTTGAACATCTGTTGAGTCACAATTAAGTATGATTATGTACTTCACCTCCTATAGTCGTTTCCTTACCTAATTATATCCAACCACTTTGTATGCCACGATTGAATTTGCCCAGGTATATTCCTGAGTCAGTACTCCTGTAGCTCTGGAAATGCGATGATGTTGAGACAAGAAAGTGCTTTTTAAAATTAAGAGCAATTTACAATATGTTACACTTTCAACATTCAATTAAATAATAAAGATATGAAAATAAAATCCTTTTGCAGCTCCAGGGAGCCACTGATGGAATAATCTGCAAATAAGATTAAAAGATTTCAGTACAAGTAAGATTGCCTTTCGTGACCTTAAATGTCATCCACATCAGATTTAATACTGAACACTGAATTTTTCCTTTTTCATTAGTCAGTCTAGGAGAGAGGTCATCATGCTTTATCTCGATGTAGAAGATGGGTATTAGTATGTGAATAATGCTTTATTTTCTAGAAATACATACTGCTCGATTTGTATTTCCATTTCAACAGTAAAGCCCTTGCTGTATAATGTATGTCAAGCTCCCACCTGCAAACACGATTATTCTGCGCCGTTAACATCACATTATTATGCAATCAATACTTTGTCAGGAATTGCATATTTTTTAGTTCCTCTGGAAATTTGCTACTTTATAATTCTGACTGAATAAAAAAATCTTTCCTACCATCCAAGTGCATTTTTGATTAGTAATTAGACATTTACACATGAGGAGCAAATTGGATGAAAGAACTTTTTCTCCCACCCCCGTATATCACCAAGATGATTTTGCCTAAGTGAAACTTTAACTGTACATGAGAAAGTCTTGGGGGGGTGGGGGGGGGAAGGAGGAGGAAGAATTACTTTTTCATTGGATATTAAAAGCAACCATTTAATATGAATTAATTTCATGAGACAATCCAATTTTGTGCTGTGCATTGTTGAGCATATTATCTGAAGCAAATCAACAAAGCCTCCTAGAGTATTATTTGAGTTTGGACTGAAGAGCTGATACCAGTTTCCAGGTGGACCACCTCATGAAATTGTATTAGAAGATAACCATGAACCATAAGAAGGATTAATCAGATTCTTCTCAAGAAAAGATGCAGAAATCCATTAGAGTCACTAGCAAAACTGATTTCCTCGAGTGGGGTATGGGTTTGTGTTCTTTTGCGTCCTACAAAAGTATGCAAACTTAGTCCAGCATTATGTTTTTCCTGCTTGTTTGAGGTAGATTTTCAGCTGGCGGCATCAAACCACCCAACTGAAAAAGCAGCAAGTTTCAGAGCTCCCCTGCAAGGCGTCAGTTACAGGGACCTCCGTTTCTAGTTGAAGGATAACAAGGCAAAGATGTAAAAGGACATGAGAGTTGTCTGTTTAGGAGTCAGGCAGTATGGGAACCAAGAGTAGGAGTCCTGTCCCTGCCCTGGGGAGCCTTGGACACCTGGATTTCTAAGGGGATCTTTCCTGGCAGGTAACTCTCCATCAGAACCACACCTGTGGTTTAATTGGGATGTCTCGAACCAGATACATTTTCACAAAAATGATCCTGCTTGGATAAATGTGTGTTTTCTGATACGGCTCAGTGCTGTCAGAGTGTTCTTTACCGGTGTCGGTGACCTCAGTTCTTGTACCCTCTTACAAGGAGCTGCGATCCTCACCTGCTTTGTATTCAGATGCCATAGCTTTCATCCATTCCAAACATCTAGAAAGCTTCTTGCCTATGTTGGATGACAAATATAGACACAACATTTCTGCCCGATGCTGTTTATGCATCAGCCAGATGCAGGAGAGTTCCAAACGGCACTAACTGGCATGAACTTAAATAGATGAGGCCATAATGAAATCTGAACTGGGACTTGGGCACTCTGTCTTCTGCAGGTGTTCTCTACTGCCAGTGCCTATGTTTATGTACTAGAGCTTTGCCGATGCTTTTTTTTGATGGATCGTAACAGTCCCAGCAACACTGTGATGCCCCTAAATCTCGTCATCTAGTATTCAAGCAAGAAGCAATTAGAAGTAGGCTGACCTGATTTGTTTAAAGTAGAATATGTACTTCCAAATCAGCATTCAAGGACAGACCCTCAGCTGGTGAGAATCTATAGATGATAATGTTTTTGCAAACATTATTTGACCACTTACTGGACTGAACTTCACGACAACTTTATGAAATATGTTAGCGTTATTCTCTCCATTGCATTTCAGATGAGATTGAGGCCAGATGTTAAAGCCATTCTTTTCCAGCGAGACTTGGTGAGCGCAGTCCATGGGACGTGCTTTCAGACGTGCTGAGGACAGAGAGCTTTTCCTTGTACTACGGAAGACAACATTACAAGTTGTGTCTCCTGAACTTCAGACTGAATTGTCACCAGAAGACCACTCTCTTGATGCTAACCTGCCCCGTTCTGCTCTATCCTAAAGGACCATCCAGAAACAAAACTCAGATAAGGACGTTTGGTATCATCTACTAACTACACTCTTTTAACAGAGGTTTGAGTAACTTTGTGCTCTCTGAATTTACTTTCACATGCAATTCTGTATGTTCTCCATAACTTGTAAATCCTTGTGTTTTGGAGCCTCCTTTTGTCTTGCTCTGTTGGGTAGGTGGTACTCACCCCAGCAGCAGAACCTATGCGGGAAGTGTGAGCTGACTGGAGGAACAGGACGTTCTCCACGGAGGACACCCAACTGTGAAAATTTCAAAAGTCTTTTCTGTCAGAACCTTTGCATGTTCATTACTTTCTCTTTTCTTTGTGTATATATAGAGCAGAGCTATACGACTGATTTTCAGTGACATGCTGTTCGGGCTGTGATATATGAAATTTTTAAAAAGTTAGCAGCAGTTCACTTGTAAGAGCGAGCGATCAGAGGTCTTACACGTGTTAGTACAGAAGGTCAGCAAAAGGCTTCATGGCTGTGGTAGAGAGAAGAATTTGGTTCTTTATAGGATCCAACTACAGCCACCATGACTGACATAGAAGTCCTGCGTGGAGAATATACATCAACTTCCTTAACAAGGACAGTAACCATGCACCATAGCATGGAATCCAAAGCAAATGAGCAAAGTTTCAAAAGATACAACATTTCTCTTTTACAGGAAATGTCAGGATTTCGAGGTTTATTTTGCTTCTGAAGCGGAATAAAATGAAATAGCTCTAAGTGACATTTTCAAAACAATTTCATTTTAAGCCCTAGTCTTTAATCTCAATTTAAAATATAACACAATCTGAAGGAGTAATTTCAAAATGAAAAATGGAGTCAGTGTTCTGAAAAGGTTAATGCAGGGTATTTTAACCTTACCGAAGGAGTTGTAATTGTTTTTCAGATTTTGTTGAAGCTGACACTTTCGTAGAAGAGCTTTGTTTCCCATCCAACAGCAGTTTTCCGTTGAAAAAAACGTTTCGGTTGAAAAAGTTCCACTCCAGCTAACTGAAGCACGGGAGGTTTGTAGATAAGGAGAATATAATTAGCTACAGTAGGAATTGTGGCAGGAGGCTGAGGCTCAGAGCTCTCGCACACCGGATAAACACCACCGCGCTCCTGAAAAGAGGACGAGTGACTAGGGCTGTTATTTTTCCTTTTCTCCCAAAAGGTTGCTTCTCCTGCACTACCTCAGGGTCCTCCCTGCCTAATCACACCAGTTCGACACGGATGCAGTGAGGATGAGGAGAAGCGACCGCTTACTGAGGACCTATTTTTGGGAGAGGATTCGACGACGTGCTCCGCTTTCGGTGCGTTAGCAGTTACGCCGAGTTCCGTGGGACGGCTCTGGCAGCTGGAGTTGGGAGACAGAGGCAGCGTGGCTGAGCTGCCCCCGTTCTGCTGCTCCCGGGCATCTCCTTCCCGAGATGCGGTCCTGCAAGATCGCGTTGGGAATGGTGGGATGGCAAAGCGTCGATTCGCGCAGTAACGGGCTTGCTCCTTCTGCCGACAAACAAAAGGCAAGATGAAAAACATGCCTGCTAGAAATACTACACAAATGTAAATGAAAAACCGTTTACCTCCCGTTTTGAAAAGACTATTATTCAGGATTTTCATCCTCTTTTTAATAGGTGACAGGAAGTGTTAATACGCAGCTCCGCAGTATATTTTACTAAAAGAGGAATCACTGCCTAAGGCAAATTTCTTAATCTTGTTGATTTTACAAGGGCACACACTCATCCCTGGAATGTGAGAAGGATCTTCCTTCACAATAAAGTAGTACGTGCCAAGAAGCACCAGAATGGAGCTGAGGCAGAAGGCAAATAATTTCCTCTACTAAGAGAAGCAGCATAGTGGAGACTAATTGACCCAAATATTACTGCTCAATTTCTCACTCAAACTCATTTAGTTAACAAGGGTCAAAGCCCATTTTCATATTGAAAGGGTAGGATGACTTTTTATTAAGGCGAGTATGGCTTTACTTGTTTTATCATTATTTAGACCAAACCAGAATCTTCATGCTGGAGATTACTGTATTCCAATTAGCATCACACTTTGCAAGAAAAGCATCCAACCATTGTGAGAAAATTGTATTTCTCTATTAAACTAGCTGTCTGGTGTTCGTTTTGCTTTGCTTTTAGTGCTGACGTATGATAGGTGCCAAAAATTTACATAGGTTCAAAACTCAGGCACAGTTAGTACAGATAAAAAATTCACCAAGGGCTATTAAACTTGAAACCTGTGGCCCGGGATGTTTTGAGCCACAAAAAGTAATATATTAATATGTCAAGATGTATTAATATGTCAAGAAAATGTAACAAAACATTTTCCCAGCCCTCTTCCCTAAACATCCTTTCTCTCTGGAGAAGCCTGAAATGACGGGGTTAAAGCAGCATCTTAAAAATTAATGGACAAAATCTGTTTTACTGTCATCCCGAAAAAATCTGCAGGTTCCCAGATTAGGCAGCCACCGACCTGTTGCTACATCTTTAGCGATGTGTTTTTACGCTGGTGAGGTGCAACGGGTTGTTGCTCCTTGCCTGCAAAATAGCAGTTGATTGAATACTTGCTGCAGGCATGTAGCAGTGCAAAGGGGGAAGGAGAAAAAAAAAAAAAAAAGAGGTTTCTGAAAATGAACTTTCCTAAAAAATGAAATTCCTCACGAATCCAACCCGAGTGGGGCAGAGGAACAGTCTGTCTGAGCTGGGGCAGTAGTAAATTGTGAAAACATGCTAACAGGACTGCAAGGAATCCGTTGCTCTCCTCAACTATAACATGGGAAAAATGTCATAGTGAAACTGGATTAGTTGGAGCTGGTTTCTGGCACCCTGACTCTGCGTGGTAGGGCTTTGCATCCCATTCAATTGACTGAAACTGATGTACTCGAAGTGATGCTTCGTTGTGGACTTGGTTTCCTTGACTTCCCAGGATTAAAAATGTACCTAAATTGATGCCCTAAATTAAAAATGCCCGTAAACATCCTAATTTTGCACTGTGTAAGGAGTGTTTCTAGGATTTCCAGGCTGGCCTCGCAGTCTCTCAGACAGAACTGGTCTCTTTTCATTTTCCCTGGATGAATGGGGTGCTTGTGGCCTTATCCCGTGTTCTCCTCACTGCTCCTGTTTCCCCTAAAAGAGCATCACACAGCTTCTCTCGTCCTCACTGATGCATTAGGCATCGGTGGAGTCCAAATGCCGAAGAAATCCAATGCAATAGTCTTTCCTCCCTCCCTCTGCAGAGTGAGGACTGGAACCAATGGAAAATGAACTGCAGGTGGCTCAGAATCACTGACGCTTTATCACCTGCTCGTTTCTCGTTGAAGCACCTCAGTCCCTTTTCATTTCCACGTATTCACAATTCCAGCCCTCACCTAAAAATTTCAGAATAAACCAGAATACGACAAAAGCCACACTAGAAGTACTTTACTGCGTTTGTGAGAGCTTTTTCCTACAAATGGACCGACTACTTCCATTTGAAGCCCTTTGTTCATCTGGAAAGTCTCTGATCCAGCATCCGACAGGAGAAATGTCTCTCCTATTCCAATCTCAAAAGACTTTCTTACTAGATCTTTTCCTGGAAAGCACATCCAGCAGAGTGCCACAAGCCATCATTTTTCAGCGTAGCCAAGAGTTGCCCTTTTCATTAACTTGTCTTTTGTAGATGCCCCATCCCTGGAAGTGTTCAAAGCCAGGCTGGATGAGGCTTTGGGCAACCTGGTGTAGCGGAGGGTGTCCCTGCCCATGGCAGGGGGGTTGGAACGAGATGATCTTTGAGGTCCCTTCCAACCCAAACCGTTCTGTGATTCTATATTGTTTTACGTGACTACGAAGCCCTCCTGCGACAGCGAGAAGTGCCCATGTAACAGTACACATCGCAATATATTTTCAACCCACCAGAGCCATTTCCTGCTCTTTTGTTTCATTTTACGACCCCTGATGTCATTTGGAATAAACTTTAATTGGGTCATTTTGTCCTCGGCTGAGCAGCCTCCATTAACGAACCTTTACAGCGGTAAGTGCGAGATCTCTGTCACAGGCAGTTGCCACTTAGTGAAGTTTCACAAACATATCTTCATTATTTATGCATGCTGTGCTTTATTACCAGCACCAGGTGCGAGCCAGGAACACTTGACTACGCACAAGCAGCTAAAGAGGTCAGATGTCAGTGTTAAAGTCACAACGATAAAAAACCTGAACAACAGAGGTGTGTTCTCGCCCCGCCGTCAGTCGCCCCGCGCCTCGCCAGCCCTGCTCGTGGGTGATCGTCGTGTTTGAAGTGAGGGATCCACCGGGGCATCACTGGGAGAGCACGAGCATCCCTGGTTTCTGATGGACACAAAGGCAACGTTTCGACCTTGAGGCTCGCTGCGTTTTGACGTGAAGGCTGGAAGTATGACCGTCAAGTGTTTAACATGGACATGTGGAAGTGTGTCTATTCTGCACAGAAAATAAAAAAAAAAAAGTGTGTGTATTATCTGAGCGAGCACATATCCTTCAGCAATTTGATTTTACACCATTTCTGGTGTAAATGCATACTTAGCTGTGGAATTATTTCTGGTTTACATTAGGGGAGGGTGATCTGCGTGTGTATGCATGTATGTATAACGATGAAAAAATGTGACAAAAGAGTGTGTTTCTAGCTGTAGGAAATCCTACATGTAGAATGACTAGATGGATCTGGATTGATTCCACTGAAACCAAAGAAATTATGACAGATTCAGATCAATGTGTGTAAATGAATCGCGACTATGAGTTCCACAGGTGTCATTCTGGTTTTGTTGATGGGAAAAATATAAATATATTTCCACATATTTTGACAGGGGGGAAAATCCAGCCTCAGATTTTAAAACTCAGCCAACCTAATACTTTCAAAATGCACATAGGAGTTTTGAATTGGCTGTTACGTTTCTTCTGCGTTATCATATCGTAGTGGTAATACATGAAAGAATTAAAAAAATTAATTAGGGATTGATTCTTAGGTCATAGGAAAATTGGCACACTAAACACACGATAAATGTCTACTTTACTTTTAATTAAACAACTTCCCCTTAAAGGTTTTTAATCACTAGTTTAGATAAGTGGGATTTGTAATGATTGTTAAGGAACTGTAGAGAGTGGTTGAAAACATGCACCTGCATGCAATTAGAAGGGGATATTATGGAAAATGTTATGGAGACTGTAGGAAAGCTTTCCTTTATGCTTAATGTGTTGCTAGAATGATGAATAATATCATAATTCTCACTAAAACTGGAAAATCATTTTCCAGTAGCCTGTTAAAAGCCTTCTTGATGTCAAGCTTTAAAAAAGTCCTCCATCGTGAATGCAGTCCGTATTTCAGAAAATGTGCCTGCGAAAAAGGAGTGTCATGTAAAATATTCCCACACCACTAAGTGGCAATGAAGCTAACATTAAAGATGTTAAATGTAACACAAAAGAAAACATTAACTTGAAAACTGTATTTTAAACTTTCAAACTTTGGACTTGTCCTATGGATTTTGGTTTTTTTAAATTGTTTTTTAAAAGCCCTGGTTAATCTTGTAATCACATCTCCTCGTATTCAGTCTTGCGTTACTGCTGAAAAACATTAATTACATCTGTCAAATAACATATTTATCTGGTAGTTCTTACTTTTTTTTTTTTTTTGGCCACATATTTTATTTAGGCGGTGGTGAGATTTAAAAATCTTATGGGATGCCAGTTTCAAGAAAGCTTCAAGCATCTTGACTCACACCCGCCTCTCTTGCACTTTTCTCATCCAGGCAGTATTTTGTATAGTGTTTTTTCCATGGACATATATCCTGCCATTTAAAGCAATATGAAATAATGTGGAAAGACCCTCTGACAGGAAATTAGGAACGACATGTTAAAGATAAAGGGATGCAGCCACTGAAACAGTGTCTGATGAAGATTTAGAGGGATGGCTGAACCACGTGAATTGTTTGTCCATTCTGCTGCGCTGTTGCTGCAAGCCAAGAGAGGTGTAATAATTTATTTGGAAAACCACAGTTTAGTACAGTGAGAAAAAGTAATCTACCACTGCTCTGACAGGCCAGGCAGATAGATATGAAAAAGAGAAACAGATCTATTTCTTGAGATGTAGGCAACAATTATGAATGAATAGACAGCCACCTTAATATATGAGTTGCCATCTCTCAGCTGCTTCAGCAGATGGCCTATGTAGTGTACTCTGCTCCAAGTTACTCGTTTGAAGGTTCGATGTTTAATGGTTTTAAAATAGAGGGAGGTAGATTCAGATTGGATATTAGGAAAAAATTTTTTACCATGGGAGTGGTAGAACACTGGAACAGGTTGCCCAGAGAGGTGGTGGATGCTCCATCCCTGGAGACGTTCAAGGCCAGGTTGGACGAGGCCCTGAGCAACCTGATCTAGTTGGAGATGTCCCTGTTCCTTGCAGGGGGGTTGGACTAGGTGACCTTTGAAGGTCCCTTCCAGCCCTAACCATTCTATGATTCTATGATTCTGTGTTTCTGAATATAATGCATCATGAGACTTTTTACAGATCAGTACATGTACATTATCTTCTCGATTGGGGCAAGCTTGTTCTGCCAATGAGGACAGTTGCTTTCGCTGTGAAATGTATTAGGAGGTCTAAACTACTTAGCCACCACAATAACATGATGTTATTCTGATTACCCCTGAATTTGCCATTCCTCTGCTGTCTCCTTTCCCCTCCTCATTTCCTGTACTTCCCATCGAGTGGTCCAGCAGCTTTCAAGTGCCTGCCTCCACACCCCGGGTGCCATCCCGCAGCTGCCCAAGGGCGGCTGCAGTCAGTGCAGCCTCGACGCGCGGCCGCTGCTTCAGCACTCTGCTGGCTGGATCCTTCTCGTGTCCATTAAAACTGAGAAGTGGTCTGAAATAAATGCCAATTAGGTAATGTCGACACTTGGCACAGAGAGCTGCCTGCCAGTTTGCAGGCAGTCTGGGCAGTGTCACAATGAATCCATCAAGAGGCATAGAGTCTCCCCATGGGATTCAAAATCCAGCTGTCACTCCACACTACGGTATCTGAGATTTGGGTGTCAGGGTAGGTGGGGAAGGAGGTTGATTTCCCTATGGAAAGTGGGTGAAATGCCTTTCCTAGGTTTCTGTGGCATCCGATTGACATCCAGCAGCACGGGACCTGAAGTTACTGCGTAAAGGAAAAGATACAGCGCATCTCCGTGGGAAACTTCCTAGAAGTGCTCCTACAAGATGTTAATACAAACATTTGTAAATCAGTAATGAGCTTGGGTTTTTTTGACCACTTTAAACATATAGTTTCGAAAAACTATAGTATATTCCACAGTACAAGGCTTTGTAATTTGCTCATGTCAGGTGTGAAAATTATTGCACTGCGACAGAAGAGAATAGAGTGGAGTGCCCTCCTGGAAAGGACACATGCATCAATTCTCACCTCTTCTCTTGATTACTGAAAAACTAACTACCAAAGTACCAAAGCACGTGTTGACAAGTATGTAACTTCGAAAAAAAAAAAAAAAGCAAATCTGTTTGATGTCAAAGAAAAGTTATTTTCAAACAAAACATCAACCGCTTTTTGCTATTTTTGCTTTCTGGTTTCACGGAAGTGTTTATACCAATTTGCAAAACTGTCTAGTAGATTCCTCAGAGGAGAGGAAGGTAAAGGTAATATTTAGCAAGTGCTTGGAGTTGTTGTTGCAAGTCTTGAATAATTCTGTTCCTCTGTCTCAGAAAAGGAAAGGACTAAAACCATGCTGATGAGTCTTAATCTTATTAGAGATCCATGTCTCAGCTGACCTTGTAACACCACGGACTGACTGCAATGAGTGGCACTAGCTTGGGGATTAGGACATCAGATGACCCAAGTGAGTTGCGACATCCAGAATATGAGAAAGTAGGTACTGGCCAAGGAAAACCCAGAATATTCAAATGTGATGGAGCATTTATTGGTCATCCTGTGCAATCAGCCAAAGCCTGCTTGAAGATGATTCCATGTCCTGGTAGTCTTGACAGCTGGGAGATGCACTGATGTCTTCTGCAAACACAAACGCTTTGTGGTTGACTTTTTGTAACCTTGCAGCTTGTAGACTTATTTACACCCATGTGGAGTCCCCATGTTGGAGTTTTTCACTCACTTAGACTTGGGATAACTTTTCATATTGAGTTTACACTCAGAAGCCAGTGAGGTAAACAGAAAGAAGTGCTCTGAGCATGTTGATACAAAGCACCATTTTTGAATCGAGCTCACATAACAATTCTCTGTCTTTAAAACCACGTAGGTGAGATTGCCATTTCAGACAGATGAGTGCTCTGGCACCATTCTCCTGGCAGGAACGATGTGACATGTTGAAAGAGAAAACTAGTATTTGTTCAACATAAAAAAAACTATGAATGTTAAACACACAGTGCTTTAACATAGGTGTCAACATAGTAATTAAACCCATAATGTATGCTGCAAAAATCGTTGTGGTGGTGTTTTTTTTTTTTCTCTTTTGAAATTCAGCATTCATTAAGAACTAAGATTTTCATTTCCCTCAGCAGGTTGTGTAAACAAGGAGAGATTGTGCTAGCAGACTCCTGAAGTATCAAGGGCCTGTTGTGCACACAAAGCTACGGAGTCAGCGGCGGAGCTCCGACTGATACTCCAGATAAGACAGAGTGGTCCCTGGGCCGGTGGTGGGAAAGTGCCCTTATGACACTCAAGCCTGATGAGCCACATGAATTCATGTTGGAGTTTCAAAAACGCAGACCTAGAAAAACAAAGCAACCATTCTCTTTTTCCCAAAGTCTACTCTAGTTTCTCTTTCCCAAAGTCTACTAGGCAGTAATCTGAAAGTCTTTGCATCTTAGCTTTGTAGCGGCCAAGGAAAGCGTTTCCTTGTGATGAAGAAAAGCAGAAATCTGTTCCTTGCAGAGTGACGCTGGAAAACAGTGCTTGGAAGAAGGAAGAGTAAGAAGAAATGAGGCTTGAAAATAATTTGGGTAGATGACCTTCCTACAGGGAGGTGGGGGAAGGGGAAGAGTGATTTTGAGCCTGTTGAAGCAGAAGGGGGAAGGTCAGCGTGAAGAGCTTGGGATGGTAACTGGAGAATTACACCAAGAGGCACATGTTAGACAGGTTCTGTTGACCTGAAACCACTTGCTCTGAAGCACGCCCACTTCTCAGAAGACTTGTAGCCACGTCGTTGACACGGGCTCTACTTTCCACAGCTTCTTGCTAGAAATGAGCTAGAAAAGGGCAGCAAAGTTCCCCTCCTCAATGGGGAAGCAAGACCCATCAAAATCTCATCTGCCTTCCTCCTTTGTGACCAGTCATCTCAGGAGGACTGGTTTCTAATAGCCTGAAGCTCACCTACCCTGAAGGGCTCAGGATACGCATTTCCCATCACGCAGTACATTAGTGCCTTGCCACATCTGACTGCTGTGTGCACGTTATATCCGTGTGTTCTTACGTGCCTTTGCCTCACTGGTTTGTGCTTTCTTCCCCACTCTGGGGCTGTGCAGCCCACATCACAGACTGACCTTCTCCCCTGCTGAAATGAGTTGCCCATGACCGAACTTTAATCCTGAAAACTCCATTTATATATTGCGTGATCCTACAAGGATCCGTGCCCTAGCAAGTTGTAGAGGAGTCGCTCATCTTTGTCATGCTGCTGCCTAACCCCAGATGCTCTCCCCACCACATCTGAAAAGGTTGTGGCACCCTTCGGTGTCTAACCCTCCCCTGAACATTCTACAGAGAGCACCCAGAATAAAAGAGGAGCATTGCAATGACTTGCTTCCCCATTTATTCACTAACGTTGCTGCATCTTTTCTCCCACACAGGACATTCCTGGCTACTTTTTAACATTTCTGCATGCCATTGTAAAGAAAAGAACCACTTTTATTTATATAAGGCAAAATTTAGTACAAAAGCAAGCTCTCCTGAATCCATCCCACGTGCGGGATTTCCACTCCCACCTTTCATGTGACATCTGTGTGCCACATAGGGGAACGTTTTTGGATGATAAGCTTGGCTATCTCAGAGGTCTGTTGAACAATATGGAAATCCCTAGGGCTGTGTAAATGTAAACAATAACTGCAAACTCCTGCCTGAAGGTTTTTTTTTACCCAGCTTGTTATCTCCATATTGTTAGTATCTCTGTCACAGACTTGGGATGTGGAGGAAGATTGCTGTATTTTTTGTTCCTGCATTAGTCACATCCGAAATAATCTGAAAAGGAGGGGTTTGTTTTTTTCTTTTTTTCCTAATAATTGCATGAGCATGTGATAACTTTTTTATACTTAGGTGTAAAACGTGGAGTAATTGCCCCAGTGGATGAAGTTACTTCCATATGTAACTGCTTGTTGGATCAGATCCCCCGGTGAAAAGCTGCAAACAGTCTTCTGTAATGCAGCAATGCATCTGTCTTCCCTGCAGAAGCTGTTTAGCCAGTGATTAGCCCATAGAACAGTGTGTGATATGAGGAGGGGTGTGGGAAGAAATGCAAACAGCAGTTTACTTTTGTGGTGTCAACGTTTTATCATACACTTAGTGCTTTACCTTATGCTAAATGGATGAAAACAGGGAAACAAAGCCGCCTCCCAGTTCCCCACCGAACTCACTGGGCTTTAATTTCATGTACGAAGTCTAGACTCTTTGCTTGCAGACTTGGTTAATGCAGGAAGAGATGTTACCTCTTGCTCTGAACTCCCCAGTTCCTAGGCAAAACCAAGTCCAATTTAGGGAAGCACTTTGTTAATAGATATTCAGTCTTACAAGAGATAATTTTTAAAAGACAATAATCTTTTAAAAATCACCTTTACGTCTACATACGTGCCACAGTTAAATGCAACACGACGCTGAACTAATGGAAAGAGATCTGAGTGCATGGAAGTGGGGGAAAATCTATAATTTTTATATTAATTTGCACTTTCTGTATGGTTAGTGGCACTATATCCCTGACTATTCAGGTAATCAGTTTCCCTTGTTGTGCGCTCAGGATTAAACACTAAACATCACTGGAGAGGGGAAAATTAATTCCTTAGGAACGGGGAAAAGGTGGTTATAGAAAGTCTGTCAAGAGATTCACGTTGAGACATAAAATCTGAAACGAGTTTTAACTGTGTAACTGTATTTTGAATTCCATGGTATGGTAGATTTAAGCCCTCCATCTTACAATGCTTACACAACATTTTGGTGGCGGTCCACGTAGTTCTTTGTGCTCCGTGGTTCTTACAACAGTGAAGGTTCATTATCAACTTCCAGTAGTAGCTTTTCTTTGTAAACTTCATCACCACAATTGACAGGAAACAAAGAGCATATAAAACTGAACACCACGGTTAAGTATTTTTCTGTAATGCTTTAAATCTTGTGTTGAAATGTTTTAAGGTTAATTGGTAAGCACATTAAAAAATTATTACACTAGTGAACAGAACAAGCAATTATTACGTTCTGTCAGTCACTCAAATAGATGGACTAATCTATGTTAACGAAAGATTAATTTCCTATATCCCAGAATTTTTTTTTTTTTTTTTTTTTCAGGAATTATGAACAGTATCAGATGGGTGTTTTCCATTGCATTTTAAGGAGAAATCTCTACTTACATTAGCAGAGAATTGTGATTACGAAGACAGGCACGATTCTGTCACTGCTATTACTGAATGAATAGATGCCCTTTCTATGATACTCGTTTTTTAGTCATGATGATGCAGCCATTCTGTATTTGGTAATATCAGCACTTATAACTAACGCAGATAGCAAGAAATCTGTTGAAAGGGTAAGTCCCTGAGAGCATAGGCTCTGTCTTTCTCTGTGTTTTGCTGATCCGGTGCGATGAAAGCACTTAATAAATAATGGTTAATCCAAGAGAGCTGCTGACCATTTCAGGGTTTTGATATTTGTATCCATTACTTATCTGTTTTTCTGTTTTCCTGCTGAAAACTATCAGTTTGCAGAACAATTCTCAGAAAGGGATACTTTCTGTGCCCCCTTTGAAAAAATCATCTTCCTTTAAGAGGCCATTTCAGTGGATAATTTTGCCTGTAAGTCACAATACAGTGTTCTCAGTAACTCCTTTACCAATGCCAAACAAAAAGCAAAACAAAATACACATTAAAATAGCTATCTGTATACTCTGATGGCTTAATAAATCCTTACTAGGCACTTTACTTACTAGGCACTTTACTTTCCTTTACTAGGAAAATAAAGAGAAAACAGAAAGAATGAGGTTCAGACCTGATAAGCTGTGGTTTTAATAACCTGATTTATTGCAAATGAAAGAATATGTAGGTATTCTTTCTGCTGCTTGTTCCTACAAACTACTATTTTTCTGGGTGTTAATTCAAATATTGTGTTTTTTCTCTTGCCGTAACAACAGAAAAAAAAAATCTTCAGCTAAAAGGAGCACACAGTTTTATTAACACAGAATTTTATTAATTCCTCGGCTGAAAATAATAAAAATGCATCCATAAAGCAGTACATACATCCCTATACCCCCCCAACCTATTTGGATCCACACACAGGTAAAGAGAAAATAAGCGTTTCCCTAGTAATAGCAGATACAGAGTCCACAGTATCTAGAGCTACATATAAATTTTCTTTATAATTATATTTGGGATGTCTTTATGTAGAAAGGGATAGTAATAGAGAAAAGTGATAAATTCTCCCGTTATTAATGCTAGAGTTTGCGTTTCTGCCTGAGCAGGTAGGAAAAGCAAATGTTATTGATGTGTTAAAAGGAAATACTTGTTAATAACTAGATAATTTTAAGATGTTGGGTTCATACCATCTGTTAATCTTAGTTGTGATTAAAGAGGTAATCCTAATGCCCATTATTCCTAATGACAAGACCAAGCAGGCTTAAAGCATTAGCCGTTGGAGGCCAAAGAGAAGAAGCAATGAAGGATATCAGCAATCTCAGCCACAATTGAGGAATTGGCCCGTCCTCTACACAACAAAAGTGATACAAAAGAATTACACCCTCACTAAGGTCTATTTCCTCGTATAATCACACAAAATGATTTTTCTTAAATATGATAATAAATCACAGCAAAAAATCAATGTGGCAGGGCCCAACTGCTATGGCCTGATAACGCATCAATCAATATTTAGTATTTAGATTTTAATTAATACATAGCAAAGCAGAAGCCTTTTAAGAGAGAAATATTATCTCAGATAAAAAATCCTGCACTGTTAGCATGCAAAAGTTGTTGCTCATATCTGTCATTGATCAATCTGCTGGAGTTGTGATTAAAACCCCTTGGAAATATGAGACAAGAGCAGAAACCAGACTGAGAGTGTTGTCACAGGGATCTCAGCCTGCACGGCCGCCAACGCGGGGGGCCGGGAGAACCCGAGGCAGAGGATTGCACGGGGTCAGCTGAGCACCAAATCCATCCCTCCAGCATCGCTGAGCAACGGGCCAACACACGTGTGGCACCGACGGCGTGTGAGCGACGGGAAAAGAAGTACACATTGCTGAGCTGAGGACAGAACTGGCACCTCCTGCCACTGAGCCCTCCTGCCTCCCCACCCCCAGACCCACCCCAGGTCATCGCTGCTTACAGGACTTAAAGAAATTACATGATCACGAATTATTTTAACCTTGGGTCTTAATTTTTTTTTTTTTTTTTTTTGACCAAAAATGATGTCCAGGGATTTATTCTAGCCTGTTCGCCGTCTGATTACTCTGAAGACAGATGAACTGGATTAGAAAACATAAAGCAAGAAACATCTTCACGGTCCACCTCTCTCTTCTTGATCATTTCTGGAAAACACTCTCGACTAGGTCCTCATATTTGGTTTCAGTGGGGATGATCTCATTTTCACAATTCTTACCAAAAAAAAAAAAAAAGAAACAAAAAGATTGATGCTTATTCCAAACACAATTCAGCTCCTATTGAAGCCACTAGCAAATGTCTCCAGACTTCTGTGGCTGTAGCACCAGGCTGATGATCTAGTCTTTATATATTGGTTTCGTTTTCCTCAGGACAGATTCCAAGGCAGTGTAATTGAAATGGTAATAATTGGAGGCTTTAACATCAGCTGACATTTTCCAAACAAGAGCCTGCATTTGGCCTGAGTTTACTTTTCTTGTATGTAATTTATGAACAACTGAATCAGTAGGAAAAAAATGTGTTGTTTTTTTTTTTTTTTTAAATAATCTCAGGTAAAGATGTAAAGAACACTGAAGAAGCCATTTGACCGTACAGCTCAAACTACCTCACAGCTTTTAGAGACATGAACTACACTGAATTTCCAAACAGAATTCTTCAGAGAAAAACAAAGAAAAAAACGTTACTTGCTTTTTAACCCACGAACCTGTCAGTTTGTGTATGTGAAGTAGTTCAGAAAAATAATAGAAAATAATTTATAACACTTGAATCTGTTACTCCACAGAACTTGTAGAAATCATAGAATCATAGAATCATAGAATGGTTAGGGCTGGAAGGGACCTTCAAAGGTCATCTAGTCCAACCCCCCTGCAAGGAACAGGGATATCTCCAACTAGATCAGGTTGCTCAGGGCCTCGTCCAACCTGGCCTTGAACGTCTCCAGGGATGGAGCATCCACCACCTCTCTGGGCAACCTGTTCCAGTGTTCTACCACTCTCGTGGTAAAAAATTTTTTCCTAATATCCAATCTGAATCTACCTCCCTCTATTTTAAAACCATTACCCCTTGTCCTATCACAACAGGCCCATGCAATGATGTTGCCGTAGGTCAAACTCATACGTGGTGCAGGTAGAGCCATCTCTGGATTCCGCAGTATATTAAAGGGAGGTTGTCCTTTGGGTGTAAATCGACCGCCCGTCAGAGCGTAGCTCCATCCACCTGTGTCAAGGCAGTGCAACCTGTCTCAGCAAAGCCTTCAGCGAGTGCAAAACGAATATAACTCAGGTGGTGGGATGCGGAGCACAGCCGGAAAAGCAAGTGTCGTGTGGACAGTTTCCTCCCCTCGGCTGCTGGCAAATAAATTCTGCTTGTTCTGTGTGCTTAGTGTTTGGTGCAAGTTATGCAAGCTCGTGCCTGGTAGGCGAGATGTAATAAAAGCACGCGAGGGAGCGGTGTCATCACAAGCACTTGACCTTCCCCTCCGGCTGTATATTTTGTGGCGAGCATCGTGATTGTCTTTATGCTGGGGTCTGCTACTCTGGGGTTTCTTCTCGCTGTATTCAAGCGTTAAAGCTCTTAAAAAGACCATGTGTCCCTACCTGCTCTGTCCTCTTGGGCGAGGGTGCATTCATCCCTTAATTTGGATATTTGAGTTTCCACAGCTTCTCATCACATAATCAGGTCTTTGTTTTCCTATCATCTCGTTTATTCCCGTAATCTGCCGCTGAATGAGCTTCTGCTACCTCCTGTAACCTCGAAGCTTCAGAAATATGAGGGAGAAGAATAGATCAGAAATAAATGATGCTGATGACTCAGTATGAGATGTTTCTTAAACAGGCTGTGGAAGTATCTGGAGGTTGATAAGGATTATAAATCCAATGTAATAGAATCATAGAATCATAGAATCACAGAATGGTTTGGGTTGGAAGGGACCTCAAAGATCATCTAGTTCCAACCCCCCTGCCATGGGCAGGGAAACCCTCCACTACACCAGGTTGCCCAAAGCCTCATCCAGCCTGGCCTTGAACACTTCCAGGGATGGGGCAGCCACAACTTCTCTGGGCAACCTGTTCCACTGCCTCACCACTCTCAGAGTGAAAAATTTCTTTCTTATATCTAACCTAAATCTGCCCTCTTTCAGTTTAAATCCATTGCTCCTTGTCCTATCACTACACACCCTTGTAAAAAGTCCCTCTCCAGTCCTTCAATTACAAATTGACATAATCTGGACTAAATGTGTGGGTATGTAAAAATGGTGAAGTTTATATGAAAGTAGGACAGAAGGGGCAAAACCTCCCCACGTGAAAGTTGCTATTCCTGGTATTTTAAGTGGCTGTAATGACTGGTAAGTATTTCTACATTCGATTTATTCCTGCATACAGAGTGAGAACACAAACCACACACTGCACTCCCTCAAGAGGGTTGGACTTCACTCTTCCGATCTGACCATGAAAGCAATTACAACTCAAAATTCATCTGTGATCTTTGTGTTAGGAAAACAGGGGAGGAAAACGATTTATGCACATCCCGTCTTCTGGTGCTTTCTTTTCCATGCATATAAGAAAACCACCTCACCTACCTTCTGCCATCGATGCCAGGCCAGCTTCTCAACTGGCGTTGCTACAAACGGTGAAGAGATTCTGTACGGGGTCACGTTTCAACCCCCCCTCAAATAAAGCTGGTAAAGTGAGTCCTGCCCTTTGAAGCAAGAGGAGCTGCCCCCTACTTGAAGCTCAAAATGAAGCTGAGGATCCCACGAGCAGCTGCAAGGCCACGCAGGGACCACTCCTCTGATACTCCAGGATTAAGAGAACTTCTCCCTGGTTCTTTTCCTTCTAGCATTATCCTCATTATTTACTGATTGACTCTTCCCCACCAGTCTCAGGCTTCACTTCCTCTTGCCCAGACATCTTATAATACACTGGAAGAAGATGAAGGAATTAGTTAATTCCCCAGAGCTGGCCCAGCCCCACCAACCTACAAATTCCTGTATACAAGCTGGCAACTGTGATCTTTCCTCTAAGCCAGCGAGAGGATTAACTCCTTCCCTACTTTAGTTTGCAGCACATTCACAAGCTGTTCACTTTGCACATCCAGTATTTGATATCTGAAGTGCTTTGAGTGGACACAATGGGTCACACTGGCATGGTTTTTGTTCCCTACTTAGCTCAGCTAATTAAATTCTAAGCAAAAATAACCACAGATACATTTTTTGCTGAATGTGCTGCAAAGGAACTGGCCATTTCCAAAAAGTGCCTTTTTTTTTGTGTGTGTGAATGTTTCAATAAACCCATTTGCTGGGCCAGAAACAGAGAGGACATGAATGCAGACATGGCAAACATGTAAAAGGAGATTTGGACTTCTGGGAGGGTCATTTTTCTCAAGTCCTAGTAAGTACTCTTGATGGGAGATAGCACCAAGCCAAATCACAGTTGCAGGCAAATGCCAAATTAATAGGAACTACAAATGCAAAGCTATAGATGACATATTTTCTCACTTTAAAAAGCTCGAATGTTTAGACTTTCCTGGCTGTCTACTATATAACTGTTTTTTAAATATCAACAACTGCACTCCATTCTCATAAAGGAAATCCTTCATTGACCCTCAAGGTTACTATCAGTACCACCTAAGGCTTCTCAACCATTGTCTTTCAGACCCATCTGCCTGTTCTAGTCTACAAAAGCCTTTCTAATTTGGCCATCACAGTGACACTAGAGTGCCTGTCAGTCATGACTGCAACTCCCTAGACCAGCCCTCTCCTAACTAGCTGCATGTGGACCAAGCCCAGCTTGTGAAGCACCATTTGCAAGTCCACCAGCAGCATCGGCCCATTCCTGCCCTCTGCCCACACTGCCAGCAGGACACGGAGAAGGAAGCATGGGTAAGAAATCTGTTCTCTAAAGAACATGGTGCCTGGACAAGACCCAAGCACCTTTGCAGATGTTGGACTATGTGGGGTATGGGCTCCAAAAGGCATAGCCCTGCTAAGGTGTGCCAGAGCCGGGATGTCTCAGAGCTTCAGCTGCGAGTTACAAAGATGGTCTCTCCACAGCTACTGTACAGAACAACGCGACACAGGGAGGTTGGCCAGGCCTCCTTCTGTCAGCTTGAGAGCAGAGAGGGGACAGAGTCACGCTGTGTCCCTGGGTCCCCATGGAATTGCTGGTGTTCGTGTTGACAGCGATGCTTTGCTGGGAATAGTCTCCTGCCCCAGTGGCAGGTCTCTACGCAGGACAACTGTCACATGAAATGAAGCTGGGGCTTGGAAAATCGCAATGTTTCTTTCTTGCTGCCCTTCCCAGCTAGGCAGAGAAGTCCACGGCTTCCCAATTTTATGTTGTTTCCCCCTTCTGAAACAGGGCAAGAATTCTGTTCCAAGTTTACCTGTGTGAGAGTCTTTCTCTTTTCTTCTTCAGGTGATACCTTTTAAAGCTTTACTGTAGGTTCCTGCAGTTCGTGTAGAGAAAAGCAGTGTTTGCTGTGACTTCGTCACTGTATGATTTCTCATGCTTTCTGAAGACGTCCTCCTATGACAGTAGGTTTTTGAAGATGCTGGTATGCAAATACCACTGCTGCAAGCATGTTGAAAGAAAAAAAAGAAAAAGAGAAGTTGAGTCATGGTCACTAAAAAGCATGACTTTGCACAACAGAGTAGCAATTTGGAAAGGAAGAGTTTTGGGTTGTTAAAGAAACTGATTTTAACCCTGATGAAACATTAGAATCAACCCTTTCCAGTAACGGTGGTCATAATCCTTTTCGTTGGCTGTAGAGAACCTCTGACACAAGTCAGAACAATTGGAACAATTTGAAAACTTTTTTAAAGCCACTTTTGGTAACTTTGCAAGAAAAAGATAATATTTTCAGATTTTTTCCCAGAAGTTTAAATTTCTTGAAGTTTTGAAAAAACTAAAATTCATCTGGATTGATCGAATCCAGGGGTTTATGTGAAATATTGAAAATTGCCTGTAATTTTCTTTCAGCCTGGGAAATCTGACATTTCCCTTTCCCAGATACTGACAAGTCCTCAAAGTCATTAGAAGTTATTTTGGAATAAACACACTCATCCCTCCAAAGAAGTGGACAAGCGTCCATTTATCCCAATGGAGCATCGTTGCCATGTTAGCACTGAATTTGGCCTGTTGTATAGAATGAGTTCAGCCTAAAGAGGAGGTCGACTTCTTGGGTGCAGTGATGGTGTGTCAAGTTGTGAGCTCATTCACTCTGGCAGGGTATGGGCTGAGTGAGCCTGGCCAGGGCTTTAGGAGGAGATTGTCAAGATAAAGGAACAGGATACTGCTGGAATGGCTGTTATCTATGATGCAAGCGTCGCTTTCCTCCAATGTAAAGACACACTGACTCAGTTAGATTTGCCACTTCTTTGGGTTAGACATAAAACAGAGGTCTGGCTGCCTACTTGTGGTCACTGGAGAACCCAAAGCTTGTCACCTTTCTTGCAATTTTCAGACAATACACGTCACTTCACCTTCCCCCGAGCTTCACAGCAAATGTTCTTCCTTGTGGTCCCTTTAGCTGGATGGCAGCTCATCCTTTCTCAGGATTTCTCAGTACCTCAAGGGGGCCTACAAGAAAGATGGGGAGAGGCTGTTCAGGAGGGCCTGTTGTGATAGGACAAGGGGTAATGGTTTTAAAATAGAGGGAGGTAGACTCAGGTTGGATATTAGGAAAAAATTTTTTACCATGAGAGTTGTAGAACACTGGAACAGGTTGCCCAGAGAGGTGGTGGATGCTCCATCCCTGGAGACGTTCAAGGCCAGGTTGGACGAGGCCCTGAGCAACCTGATCTAGTTGGAGATATCCCTGTTTCTTGCAGGGGGGTTGGACTAGAATACCTTTGAAGGTCCCTTCCAGCCCTAACCATTCTATGATTCTATGATTCTATGATTTGTCTCAAAAAGGTGGGATCAACTGCTTTCCCATTGAACTTCCTTTCCTTCCATTTTTGACACCTGTACAGGCGGCCGGAGGAATGTACTGCGCAGAAAGGCACAAGAGAAAGAGGGCTGATGTGGGTGGGCATCGGAACGGGGCAGTGGGGAAAGCAGGCAAGAAGGCAATTTCCAGCTGCAACAGTGGAAAGAGTGAGAGAAACACCAGGAGCTTCACAAGCAGCGGGGACACTGCCTTCTTCAGCCGGTCTCGCTAGCTGGTTGTCATGTAGCAACACGCCATTACGACAACGTGTCAGGGATGCAGGCGAAATATTTGATTACAAAGAAAGATGAGTGATTTCTTTAGTGTTGGGCTTTGTCAAATTGACATGTTACTTTGCAAAGCCCAAATGTTGAGTCCGTCTTCACAGCACCCCTGTAGCTTCTGCTGTGCTTGGAGAGCTGCTCTGACTACAGATGCTCAGTAGATATTCTTGAGATATTTACTACCAAAAGCTTGTGACTGAAACTGTCATATTCTGAATGTAGGAATAACACTGAATTTTTTTATCTGTTTTTACAAGCTTGTATTGGCCCGGCATGAGTTTTTGCAACTATCTTCTTGAAGAAGCTTTGCGCTTCATTTTGTGGAATTGTACAGGGAGAAAACTTATGGTTGAAAAGGTACATCTTGCCATATCTGGGAAAGTCCACATGGATTTGGCCAAATTATACGCTCCTCAAAAATCATATTTGTCCATGCTTACTGTTATGCCTGTCATATTCTGCCATAAAATCTTTGAAGATACCATATGTAGCAGCATTCTTTTCAACAGTAAATAAATATTCCACAATTTTAAGCCTCTTTTCCTGCTGTATCATTCTCACTATCTGGTGTTTGATACAGGAAGATAAAGTTAGGATAATAACAGGAAAGAAGGAAAGAAGCTCCTATGCCAATAGGCAGCTCTGGGGATAAATATACAATGAAAGGGAACATATATTCATGTTACGATACATGCTTACATGCTAATTTAATACATGATGGCTTTTTATTCTAGCAATATCATTTGTGCTGCCATAGTTAGATGTCTGTGCCAGCAATTTCATTACAAATCCACTGTTCATAGGGATTTACAACTTCACTCTAAACATTGCTCTGGAATGAAACTTGGCAAATGGGTCTCAGCCCAGGAGCAATTTTTTTTTACCCATCCATTTGACTGTTAAGTTATAGTGGCATAAAAATATAGTTGTACTGCTTGAATAACTTAAAATGGCTTTGAATTAAAAAAAAATGAAATAAGTTTATGGCATGGTGTAATTACTTGTGGTATTCAGAAGAAGCAACACAGCAGATGAAAGCAAAAATAGCTAAGATATTGTAGGAGAGAAACAGGATGTTCTAACAACGCGTTTTCTCCATGATTGTTAATAAAAATCAGGTTATATGCACAATTAATTGCAGTCCTGCATCAGTTGCCTTCGCTAGACAGTGCCTCACATCATGGGGGATGGTGCTAAAAATGGATGGGATCTCCTAAAGACACTGCTCTGCGTGGGTGAGCGTGGCAGAGTGGTCCTGGTCAGTTATCTGACACTCTGCAACAACTCCCACCAAGTCTCTACCAACTAGAAAGCTCACAGGTGGAGAGCCTACGGGGAACAAATTACACTTGGAGACATTTCTTTGTTTGTGAAGAGTCGCAGGCTCCCTCAGATCCATCCTCTGTGCACCGAGGTGAGCTGCACTGTTTCTGTGCTCCACCTGCAGTGAGGAGCATCGCAGTGGAGATGCTTTTGGCTTCTAGGTAGGGAAAAGTGTTGGTTTCCAGCCAGCTGTGAGTGGCTGAAGAGGAGCTGAACAGTATGCAGTGGGTGTGGAGTGAAGGGGAAAGGGAGCTCTGCAGAAGTGGACCAAATGGGAGCTGAAATGCAAAGATAAAGCGTGAAGGAAAATTAATCTGAAAAGAAAAAAAAAATGAAAGAGAAACAGGTTAGTGAGGCCTGCCAGAAGAAAAATGCTGAGTTTCTTCAGGTCAAGCTCTGCAGCCCTTGCTCTAGCAGAGCTCTCAAGGGTTTTGTGGGATTTAGACCAAGGAGGAGGAGCACGCACAAAGAACCATCTCAAGTCTTGATGGTCCTCTGCATTATGCTCCTTTCCCTACTTATTTGGAAGTCCTATTGATACTAATGAGAAATGCATGAGTAGTAAGGCACAGGCAGAACATATCCCTTGTGGAGAAAAGAAACCAGAGGAAAACTGAAGGACAATCCTCCAATCTTCTGTATGAGGAAAGAGTAAAAGGATTAGAACCCTTCTATCGGAAAAAGAGGTGGCTGGGTGTGGAGAAATGGGATGCGATCGTCCTGTATGGAATAATGAAAAACAGGGAAAAAGTTAATAAGGAATAATTACCCACTGTTCCAGACAGAAAGGGGATTAGGGTACCATCCTTTAAGTTGCATCAATAGGCTTAAAAGGAAATAAAGACATTTGCTGTTTGAGCCAAAATGTCCTACATAGTGGACATTGCAGCTGTGCAGCAGAGAGTTGAGCACCTCATTGTGCAAGTCAGGGGGGTGGATGCAACCTCGGACAGAGAAAGCCCCCAAACTCTATTCTGGGGTAAGGCTTAAGAGGTTTCCCCTTGTATTTTTTACATTCCTACACTCTTTCCCCAAGTTCTTGCTGTTGGCCCCTGTGCTTGGTGTGGTCACATACAGCTATAGTATCCCAGACAAACATCAGGGATGGCCCAGTACACTTGCTCTTAAGTTCCTAACAAACACTGCCCAAGTATACAGTTGGGATTATTTTATATTTTCCATGTCACACATTTTGGGGACCAGTGCCTGTGTTTGTGTGCCCATAACCTCCTTCAGGTAGCTAAATGTTCATGAAAATTATATGTGCAAACAGAACCATGTACACAGGGGCAAGGCATTGAATTATGAAAATTGAACACTGGAAACAGAACTGCAATTGCAGCAGAGACCCTGTGAAAGCTTCAGCATGAAGCTGTCCATGAAGCTGCCCCATCCCTGGCAGTGTTCAAGGCCAGGTTGGATGAGGCTTTGGGCAACCTGGTGTAGTGGAGGGTGTCCCTGCCCATGGCAGGGGGGTTGGAACGAGATGATCTTTGAGGTCCCTTCCAACCCAAACCATTCTATGATTCTATGATTCTAAGAACCACAAGCCATGTGTTTTTGCCATACATTCCTTGAGTGGGCTGGACTATGTTGTTCTAGTGTGGAATGGCTTGTTCAGCGTGTAGACCTCTGGCAAAAGTAGCCCAAGAAGGCTCATGAGCTCAGCACCATTAAGTGTTACAGGAGGGGTGCAACGCAAGAAGGGAGAAAGGAATCCAAAGCAGCAGAAACAAGACCTTGGAGCTGCTCTGCAATCCTTCTCGGATGCGCTGCGTGCAGTGCTCGTTAGCCTGGGGCAGGCGTGGGGCAGAGAAGTGGTGGTGAAAGAGTCCAGAGCTGTGTACTGGCCCGGAAGGAGAAAAGTGAATGTGTAATGGCAGTGGAGAACAGGGAGGGGAGAAGGAGGAGGAAAAAGAAGGGGCTTCCTGTGGGGAAGGGCAATCTCAGCTGGTGGGTGGAAAAAAGAATTCTGGACACTTACTTCTCCTCCCCAGGTTGTTCTCCTGCGTGGCCCGGTGAGGATGTAGTTGGTGTGATGGGAACTGCCTCAGACAGTGCTTTTTTCTTCTCTTTCTTTTGTTTTGTCGTGTTCGTATTTGCCAAAGACTTATTTGGGTTTTGGGCACAGTAGCAGGCTTCCTTCAGAAAGTTTTGTTTGGTGTCATCAGGGGACTGGATCAGTACTGTGGGTTTAGGAATAAAAATCCAAACCAGCAGGTGGTTTTCCACAGCACAGTCTGGCACTCAGCCTTTCTCCCTTGGTGCCACGCGTGGACACCAAAACCCGAGGGTAAGGCCTCTTGCATGAGTTACTGACCTCTTGTAGCTCATCAGATGCAGGTCATTTTAAGCAGAAGACAGAAACTGGCATAATCTACCATGGTTAAATACCCAGAAAGGTGGATACAGAGAAAAATCGTGATCCAGGTGAAGGCATTTAGTGTTCTGCTTTCTCGAAGGCAGGATTCCTCCTGAATTAGTACGAGATTAGCCTCCTTGTACGCTCTCTGAAGCCTTCACGTTATGGCATTTTGATTGTGAAACAACGTGAAGCCTCACTTTTCCCTTTACATATCTCCCCCTGAAGTCAAGGCATCCTTGCACGTTTGCCTCTGAGGGCAGAATTTAGCTTCTTGTGTATTTGGTCTACGAATCCTGCTACTGCCAGACCTCTCCGCTGCCTGTTTTGTCTCTAATACATTTTTAGACATTGATTGGAAATTGTTAAGCCATGTCTAGACCCGAAAAAACAACATGAAAAGGTAACAAGCCTGATCTTCCAATGGTATTTTAAGTGCTGATTTACACTGGCTAAAATCTAGCCTGACAGGGAATGACATATTGAAAATTAAATACAGTGCAGTAATTTTGATCTTGGTTGCATAAATCTCACAATACAAGGTTTATTTCCACAACATTTTGTGCACACAAATACGTTAGCAAATTCAAAATCTGGCCAACTGAAAGGAAATATTTGTGACAAACACGGGCTGATTTCTGCTCCTGTCTGTTTCTCACGCATATGCATACAGATAAATGCGCACACATATACCGTATATGTACTCATTCTCTAGGTAATCAGAGACACAGATAAAATAAAGCTTCTAGAGTGACAGACATTCTGCAGACAGGGTTGTTAGTTTATGTAGGCTATAGGCAGAGTCGACTGGAAAATTTTGATCACTTTAATTTACTATATCCAGCATGCCTGCTGTACTCGTCCAGCACTTTTATCAAGCCCTGTGAGGTGGTATTGATTTTTTTATTTTCTATGTAGGATAAGAAGACAGAGAGTTAGGAGCAAGAGTGAATGAAGAACTTTCCTCAGATTACTGCTATTCTCTAGCTTATTGCATCCTGTCGTTTGTAGTTTCAGATGATGTCCAGTATGTCAGGGTTGCTTGAAGCAATAAACAGGGTGAATAACAATGGAAAGGCTAGATGAGAAAGATTGAAAAAGGAGAAAGAGGCAGCAAAGAAAGTAAGAAAGTGAATGTGAGAAATAGGAAAAAGGGGAAAAAAAAGCAGAGGTTGAGAAAAAGTGTCCTAGGTGTAGAGAGCTTGATAAGTGCATTCCTTTAAAGAAACTATAACCAGCCATGACAGTTTTTCAACCGACAGCTACACATAAAATCTATAGAATTGTGAAGGAGTAGAAGCAGTGGCTTCTGGGTGATACTATTTTACGACAAGAAAAAGCCAGAAAAAATAGACAAATGTTTAAGATAGATATTAATTACATTTTCCTTTCCTGAATCATTCCGGAGTTACGGTGAAAGAACAGATCTGTCTTCTGCATCCAGTTTAAGGTGTGGTCCTAAGAACAAGCAACACCATGCAGAGTTTGAATCTTCCCTTGACCTTCCTCCTGCTCCAAGCAATTGTTTTTCCAAGAGAGGATCTGTCTTTTGCTTATTCTGTCGAGTGCCCTCACTGTGGCCCTATAACCTATAGCACAGCAGGGAAAGGGGGATGATTGGGGCTGGCTGATGAAAGCTGCCGTGTCCTGCAGACAGCAGCACCTCTGCTGACCCACGCTGCAGGTCCCCGTCGCGTGCGTGCGAGATGCTGGGCGCGCGCGGCCGGCGGGCTCAGGCTCTCGCCGCAGGATGCTGCACCAACACCCCTGGCTGGGGAAGCAGGGGTCTGGGCTGGGTGGATTTCGTCTTCTAGAAATGCAGATCCAAGAGGCAGATTTTTGTCCTCTGCTGGAGAAGGCTGCGTTTGTGCGTTGAGAGGCAAAAGTCTTATAGGAAACGTTAATGATGCTTTCCCCTGACTTTAGATGGATGGTGACTTCCGAAGGGCGGTGCGATTCTGTTCCACGAAATTGTTTTCTCTTGGAGCAAAGTTTCTGTGATGTCCTGCACGCTCAAAGCCTGTTTGTTAAACTGGGGCACTTACTTATCCCTGGCGACTCGTGGGGAAAATGGCCTCACAGAAAAGCAGCCGGCAACTCTGCAGCCTTGTTGGTATGAGCAATCCTGACTCACAGTAGTAGATTCCCCAAAGTCACTTAAAAAGCTTTTGTTTTCCTATGTAATGGCTGTTACTGATTAAAATCTTGCTGTCTGTTAATCTGCCTTACCTCGTTTACCAGTTTATGTGGGGCCAATTGGCCTTAAAAGCACCTGGAGAGGTTAGTATCCAGAGTTCCCTTTTCCAGGGGAAATATAGGGCAGGAAAAAGGTGGGCAACCTGATCTGATGCCTTTTCTGCATTCCCTTTAGGGCATGGGGAGGAGATATCAGGACATCCTGGGAATGGAGGGGCTCCACGGCCTCTCTCGCCCCATTTCTTCACAAGGAGAAGACCTGACTCCTGCACAGTCTGGCTGGGGCAGGCTGGGGCACGTCCCAGCAGGACTCGGAAGCCTCTCTTGTCCATACCTGTTGAGGATCTGGAAACGAAATTTCAGATAAGGATATTTGAGGAGAAACAGACTATTAACAGGCTTTTCGTGATACTTTCAGCTTAGTAGCACAAATTTGTTTCATTACTTCAATTAAAGTCATTTGCTTTAGTCATATCATAGCTGTAAATACAGAAGTTGTGCTCTTTATCTGGATGAGGTCCTCTACAGACAGATAGGAGCTGCCTCATGTTCACGAGCTCTGGTCCTCATAGGGGACTTCAACCACCCCAATATCTGTTGGAGAGACAACACAGCAAGGCATAGGCAATCCAGGAGGTTCCTGAAATGCATGGATGATAACTTCCTTCTCCAAGTGGTAGAGGAACCAACGAGGAGAGGTGCTTTGCTGGACCTTGTTCTCACCAACAATGAAGGGCTGGTGGGGAACATGATGCTCAAGGACAGCCTTGGCTGCAGCGATCATGAAATGGTGGAATTCAAGATTCTTAGAGAAGCAAGGAGGGTGCACAGCAGGCTCACTACCCTGGATTTCAGGAGAGCAGACTTTGGCCTCTTCAGGGATCTCCTCGCTAGAGTACAATGGGATGAGCCCCTGGAGGGAAGAGGGGCCCAAGAAAGCTGGTTAATATTCAAAGATCAGCTCCTCCAAGCTCAGGAGCGGTACATCCCAACAAAGAGGAAGCCAGGTAGGAACACCAGGAGGCCTGCATGGATGAACAAGGAGCTCCTGGACAAACTCGGGCACAAAAAGAAAGCCTATAGGGGGTGGAAGCAAGGACAGGTAGCCTGGGAAGAATACAGAGAGATTGTCCGAGTAACCAGAGATCAGGTTAGGAAAGCCAAAGCCCTGATAGAGTTAAATCTGGCCAGGGACATCAAGGGCAACAAGAAAAACTTCTACAGATATGTCAGTGATAAAAAGAGATCTAGGGAAAATGTAGACCCTCTCCCGAAGGAAATGGGGGACCTGGCCACCCAGGATATGGAGAAGGCTGAGGTTCTCAATGACTTCTTTGCCTCAGTCTTCACTGGCAAGAGCTCCAGCGGCACAGCCCAAGCCACAGAAGGCAAAGGCAGGGGCTGGGAGAATGAAGAACCGCCCACCGTAGAAGATCAGGTTTGAGACCATCTAAAGAACCTGAAGATGCACAAGTCCATGGGACCCGATGAGCTGCATCCGCGGGTCCTGAGGGAGCTGGCAGATGAAGTTGCTAAGCCACTGTCCATCATATTTCAGAAGTCGGGGCAGTCTGGTGAAGTTCCCAATGACTGGAAGAGGGGAAAGGTAGCCCCCATTTCTAAAAAGGGGAAAAAAGAAGACCCAGGGAACTACAGGCCAGTCAGTCTCACCTCTGTGCCCAGCAAGATCATGGAGCAGATCCTCCTGGCAACTATGCTAAGGCACACAGGAAATAAGGAGGTGATTGGTGACAGCCAACAGGGCTTCACTAAGGGCAAATCCTGCCTGACTAATTTGGTGGCCTTCTATGATGAGGTTACAGCATTGATGGATAGGGGAAGAGCAGCTGACATCATCTACCTGGACTTATCCAAAGCATTTGGATAAGCCAGTGACGAGTGGTGTTCCCCAGGGCTCAGTACTGGGGCCAGTGCTGTTTAACATCTTTGTTGGTGACATGGACAGTGCGATCGAGTGCACCCTCAGCAAGTTTGCAGATGACACCAAGCTGTGTGGTGTTGTGGACATGCTGGAGGGAAGGGATGCCATCCAGAGGGACCTCGACAGGCTGGAGAGGTGGGCCTGTGAGAACCTCATGAAGTTCAACAAGGCCAAGTGTGAGGTCCTGCATGTGGGTTGGGCAATCCCAAGCACAAGTACAGGCTGGACAGAGAATGGATTGAGAGCAGCCCTGAGGAAAAGGACTTGGCAGTGCTGGTGGATGAGAAGCTCAACATGAGCCGGCACCGTGTGCTGGCAGCCCAGAAAGCAAATCGTATCCTGGGCTGCATTGAAAGCAGCGTGGCCAGCAGGTCGAGGGAGGGGATTCTGCCCCTCTGCTCTGCTCTCCTGAGACCCCACCTGGAATACTGTGTTCAGCTCTGGAGTCCCCAACACAAGAAGGACATGGAGCTGCTGGAGCGGGTCCAGAGGAGGCCACGAAGATGATCCGAGGGCTGGAGCACCTCTGCTATGGAGACAGGCTGAGAGAGTTGGGGCTGTTCAGCCTGGAGAAGAGAAGGCTCCGGGGTGATCTTATTGCAGCCTTCCAGTACTTAAAGGGACTACAGGAAAGCTGGAGAGGGACTTTTTAAAAGGGTGTGTAGTGATAGGACAAGGGACAATGGCTTTAAACTGAAAGAGGGCAGATTTTGATTAGATATAAGGAAGAAATTTTTCACTCAGAGGATGGTGAGGCACTGGACCAGGTTGCCCAGAGAAGTTGTAGATGCCTCATCCCTGGAAGTGTTCAAGGCCAGGTTGGATGAGGCTTTGGGCAACCTGGTGTAGTGGAGGATGTCCCTGCCCATGGCAGGGAGGTTGGAACTAGATGATCTTTGAGGTCCCTTCCAACCCAAACCATTCCATGATTCTGTGATTCTATGATTCTATGATTGTATGATTCACTTCAGAGCGTCTCCAGTGAACCTGGCAGAAACATCAGTGCAAAGTAAACACCAGTAAAGAACAGAATTGCATCTCTCTGTGGGCAGATGATGCCCCAGAAATTCACCATTGCAAGAAACATCATTTGACCAATGGTACCATGATTGAAGCGTAAGGATGTAAGGATGTGCCACTGCTGCCTCCACTCACTTTGTAATGACTTCTGTGTGAAAATTACACCCACAAAGGACTGGAATAGCTCAAATGTAGACTGAATTTAGACTTAGTAGAAACAGGATTTTTATTCCTCTTTTTTTTTTTTTTCAAAAAAACCCCCAAACAAACCAACCTACAAAACAGAAGCCAGAATCTTTTCTTTCCTATCGGAAGAATTTTAATGTAGTGAAAGATTGTTTGCAATTTAGCATTGTAAATAACATACCAGTGAGATGCAGGAAATCAATCTGATTGATAATGGGAAATTTTCTTTTCAAGTTTTCATTTTCCAAACTGAGAACATCTCAGAAGTTAGAAAATACAGCAAAGTAAACTGTAGTTATAAAATTTAATAAATAGTTTTGTTCTGGTAACACCTCCCAATATCTGTGACCTAACATTTTAAATGTAAAAACTATCCTTTTAGCCTCTTTTTCATCTAACATAGTTTTTATTTTCAAATAAGTGACAAACAAAAACCCCTGAATGAATAGTGTAGACACAATTAACAATTTAATCTTCTCTCACTATTATGATGTAAAGGATGTAGCTTGAGCAACCATGAAATTGAGCACTGAACAGTCCATTTTATTTTGGCACAATATTTTTTTTTTTTTTTTGGATACTGCTGGAATTTGGGGTAAGCAGAGGAAGAAGACTGGTTTTTTCCTATAACTGGTATATGACAGTCATTTTGACTTTATCTCTGCTGAATTTGAAAGTCATTGACACGATTTATTTGTGCATACATTAAAAAAAAATCACAGTCCAAAGCAAGAAGATGAGTGAGAAAAATTTTCTGCCAGTGACAGAAACCACATAAACCTAGCATCCCAGAAGAACCTCCAGTTTTATATGGACATCAAAGAGGAGACCTTGACACAGATTGGGAATTACGTTGGTATCTGTTTTGCCAGTTCTCACTCAAGCAGCTTTGTGAAAGTGTTAAGTAAATATCCTTAACTTCTACTGTCCAACATTTCCCTGGGTAAGTCCCTTTCTCTGTTGAATGTCTAACGCCTTGTGTGTACAAAAGGAGCCAGAGCCAGGGGCAAGTTAGGCTGGTGGGAACTGCACTGGGCTGTTCTGCTTCTGATCCAGTGAGAAAATCATTCCTCTAGCTCAGGGACCGTGTGTCTGCACCGTGTTACAGCAAGGGAGCTTAATTTCAGTGGTTTAAATCAGACATCTGTCTCTCTCTTGCGTGCTTGCAGAGGTTTTTTTTTTGTCAGAAAGGCCAGTTCTTACAAGGGCGTGTAGTGATAGGACAAGGAGCAATGGCTTTAAACTGAAAGAGGGCAGATTTCCATTAGATCTAAGGAAGAAATTTTCTACATTGAGGGTGGTGAGGCACTGGCACAGGTTGCCCAGAGAAGCTGTGGCTGCCCCATCCCTGGCAGTGTTCCAGGCCAGGTTGGATGAGGCTGTGGGCAACCTGGTGTAGTGGAGGGTGTCCCTGCCCATGGCAGGGGGGTTGGAACTAGATGATCTTTGAGGTCCCTTCCAACCCAAACCATTCTATGATTCTATGATTCTATGATTCTATGATTCTATGATTCTATGATTCTATGAGATTCAATGTGCCTTCCACAGGAAAGATACACTGATCTTGACAGGTGTCTGTATATTGCTGGAGTGGTGGCAGAGGTATCCAAGCAGGGAAAATATCTTGAGTGTTAGAGATAGCAAAAGACATTCAGAATGCCAAAAGGGTACATTCAGCAACTAATACTGCTTTATCAATGAGTCACAGGCTGGAGCAATTTTGGACAAAAGTTCTTTTTCATGAAGGACTGCAAAATTCTGCCATTTGGTTGAGGTTTCTAATTAGGAATGAAGTATCAGTACTTTGAAATGATTGACTTTTTTTCTTATAATTTTTTTAATGTGAATTAGATATTAAGTTTTTGTAATGAGAGTGTTATTTTCAGAAGATTTTGTGCCTCAATTGTTATAGTAAATGAATGGAATAGCAGCAATACCACTTTTCTTTGAGGGGATGCTATGACATGGTTATTATCACCGTTGTACACACAGCACCTGAGTGTGTACACAGACACAGCTACTTAAGTAATCACTGCTCTATCTGCATTAGCAACATCCATTTCGACACAAAACCCTTGGATTTATTCATTGGTATGAGCACTCTAGGCATTACAATGTTATGCCTTTATGTTATTTTATTTTCCCCGTACTTCTGTGGTTTTGCCAGAAATAACAGCACACTTAGTTACAGAGGAGTCTGAGCAGGTAAATGATGCAGAAGATTTGGGAGTTTTAATAGCTTTTGTCTATTGAAAAATACAAGTGAGATCACATTACTTGAGTAACCAGGTTTTAAAAAAGCTAAGAATGAAATAAATAATTGTTTCGGTTGATTTAGGTTATTTCCAAACAGTAATGCAAAGTTCTAACAGAAATAATTCAGACATAGGTAAAGAACCTTCCAAATCAATAGTGCTGGGAGAAATGAAACATATGCCGATGCAATCAAACAGAATTGAATTTCATATAAATGTTAGCAAATCTATATCAGATTATCACTGCAAAAACTTCATTTTCATTGATTTATAATGTATTATTATTGTTTCCACCAAACTGCCATAGACAGCCATTTAAGCAGCTGTCAAGTGCCTTAAGGGTAAATAAAGGGTGTCACCGACAGTGCTGGGTTATAGAAGTTTAAGAGACCAATAATTCACAAGTGCGGCAGGTGTGATGTTCTCTACACCCTTCAGTCTTTTATTTTAATCCTGTTGCCCAAATATTTTATAGTTTTTTTGTGGGAGGAGAGTCAGTTGCAGGGTTCAGAGGGAAACCACGAGGGCTGCATTGTGTTTGTGGCAGCCTGTTCCCCAGCGGGGTGGGCAGAGCGCTTTCATTGAGCACCCAAATGATGGAAAAACACAGTAAGAGACTGTAAGAGACACAGTAAGAGACCGGGAGAACATTTTTTGAACAATTTTTTAATTGCTCTGAGATGCAGCAAACGCTCAGGAGCTAAACTCAGAACAGGGTTTTAAACAAAAGAAAAAGTCAGAAGAAGCCAATCTGGTTTAGTACAGTATTTTCGACGTCCGATGGTTTGATTTTCCATTTCCAAATTAATGTTTCACGGAAAAGAATTGTAAAAATTTCACTAAAGCTGATTAAAAATGAAAGTGAAATTTATCATGCTGAAACAAACTTTCTGTTTTCAGGTCAAACAGAACAGCAAAAAACGGGAGGTCAACCAATGACAACTCTTAAAAGACTGAAAAGTGTTTTGGGTGGAGACAAAAACTTCCACACACAACTTTCGATTCAGTCAGCAAACTAAAAAAGAAAATTCTCACTGGTCTCCTTATGGCTATAGTTGGGACCATAATGAAGCATCCTGCTGGACCAGGCTCTGTTTGCTGCTCAGAAACTGAACGTACTAATTCTATAGTCAACTAATTTTCTCTTGTTTCTTATATCCCATGCACTGGAAATAAAATTTTAGTGTTTTTAAAGATCAGGTGCACCTTTAAGCATCTAAGGTGCTTCTTTTCAAAACAGGCTTGAGACCTTCATGCTCACATTGACAGTTGTTAAAAAAAGATAACAGCCAAAACCTCTTTGTTTTCTCTATGATGTCTGATGAGTCAAAGTTTGGAGTGCCTTGTGAATATGCCATTTTTTTTGTCAAAGAGGAAAAACGGTGCATTTGTTGTTTATATTTTATTGGTGAAGAAAGGGGGACAAAATCTTGGGAAGCAGCACCCGTTGTTTCACTGCATATACAGTGCTGTGATATATGTATTTGCATTTATGTATAGTATGTGCTGGACAAAGAGATGCTATTGGCAAGCTCACATCCCAGTGCATGCCCGGAAGAGGTGCAGAAACCTGTTCCATAATTCAGGCAATAATGACCTCAGAAGTATATGTGTCTGTTATCTGCTTTGGCTCATGTGATGTGATTTTTGGCTGCAGAGAAAGCTCATGGTGAAAATCATATCAAGTTGGCCAAGCCAAAGAAAACACACTCACATACATTTTGAGGTCATTTTTGGCTATTGAGATCATTCGACCCCTTCAATATTTAAAGGAGAAGCAAGATTTGCCATGATCATAAACATTTTATTTACTTTTTCCTCTGCTGCAGCATGATTATTTTAGGTAATAAATCCAGCCAACAAGGAGCTAAAGGACAATTATTGCACACTAGCAGCATATGCTCACTGTCACACCAGCAGGGCTTTATACACGTGCAAACCTGCCGTGCAGGCTGAAAATCGACAAGAACTACAACAGGGGAGGCGCGTGGTGGTCACAGTTCACTTTGATGTTCTTTACCACGATAAACATGATCTCACCTAGTTGTTACTGGCCTTGCAGAGCTGAAGGAACAGCGGTGTAAGACATCCTCTTGGACTTACTGTTGATGTTTTACGTACAGCTCCTCTCGCATGGCTAAACACAGGCTTGCATTGCTGCCACTGTAAAGCACAGTGCTCCTTCTAGGACAAGCCTAGCATTGAAGGGTGCCAGCTGGTTGTATTTCAGTTCTCATGGCTTCCAAACTCACTGCACCCCCTGCCAACCAAAACTCTTCCCCAGCAAAACAAACAAACTCTTGCTTTTCCTGGTCCAAATCCAGCACGGTGACTCTTCAGCGTGTGTATTTGCACGGGTGTTGATTCCCATTCTTACCAGTGCACCAAAAGTCCACTCTGATTCTAGCGTAGCATGACGGGCTTTGGAAGCAACAAATCTGAATTATTGAGAAAATAAAGCTCCCGCAAGTGGGAAAGGAACCAGGAATCTGAAGGCTGATTTAGAAGACAGGACATCAGATAGACGTTGGGGAAACTGAGATGCAATGTCTGCTTCAGACAATTCCTATATAATCTCATGTGAACCATATAAACTCCATAGTGTTTTAATTTCCAGTTTGTCAAGTGAAGTTAATATTTCTCTTCTTGACAGAGTTGAAATCTGTTAATGATACAGAGAGACTCAGATTAGTGCTGTCAGATTCAGGAAAAGGATACTGTAGGATTCATGCTTTTGGAGAGTGAATGTGTAACAGGAGTAACGTCAAGAAGCTTGGAAACGTTATCTTGGCAAAACATATTTATATACATATTTAATTTTGCAACAGAATCTCCTTAATACATAAAGCATTGAATGGGACAAGGAAAGATCCCCAGAGTACCTACTGTGAGAATCATATTCAGCAAGATTCAGGATGTACATCATTTTGCTTCATAAAAATTATGTTTATTAGTGTAGACTTTGGATAGGAAGCAGTGCACACAGATAGCAACAAATACATATGACAAAACAGTTGGTGCTGAGGACCTGATGTCCATCTGGAGTACTGCGTTCAGCTCTGGAGTCCCCAACACAAGAAGGACATGGAGCTGTTGGAGCGAGTGGAGGAGGCCACAAAGATGATCCGAGGGCTGGAGCACCTCTGCTATGGGGACAGGCTGAGAGAGTTGGGATTGTTCAGCCTGGAGAAGAGAAGGCTCTGGGGAGACCTTCCAGCACCTTTCAGTACCTGAAGGGGCTACAAGAAAGCTGGAGAGGGGCTTTTTACAAGGGCGTGTAGCGGCAGGACAAGGGGCAATGGATTTAAACTGAAAGAGGGCAGATTGTGATTTTTTACTTGAGGGCGATGAGGCACTGGAACAGGTTGCCCAGAGAAGCTGTGGCTGCCCCATCCCTGGAAGTGTTCAAGGCCAGGTTGGATGAGGCTTTGAGCAACCTGGTGTAGTGGAGGGTGTCCCTGCCCATGGCAGGGGGGTTGGGACGAGATGATCTTTAGGTCCTTTCCAACCCAAACCACGCTATGATTCTGTGATTCTCTGATACATATATTTTTTTTTTCACCTCAGAGTAGCTTGCACAGGCTCCATGACCAATTGCTGCTGATTTGGGCATTAAACGCACTCCCGGACTGCACACGTCAGTTTATCGTCCTCAGAAAACAAACCAGAATGACCCACAATGCAAAACAAAGCTCACAAAGCATGGACAACTGCTACCAAAGTTCACTCCTGAGCCAAATTAATATACTCATATGGCCCTGTCCAAACTGGCTTCAATTTGGAGCTCTGAGTCACTCAGCCTGGTAAGCAGAAACCCATCCCTAAACTTCCATGGAATTTTACACTCTTTATTAATCCATTATTGTATCTTTGAATACGTATGCTCCGTTACCAGCAGAGTTCCATGTGGTCATTGTGCAGGCTATCTGCAGGAAGTCTTCTTCAATGGAGTGGCAGCATAGGTCATACTGGCACTGTAAGAGAAAACTACCCAAAGCCATCTTTCCTCCATTGCCTACCATTTAAAGCCAAGTTGTTCTCTTCCTCTGATTATTGCAGGTTGCCCAAAGAGAGGGTATTATAATAATCTGTATTAATCTGGGAGTGATGATGTGAACCTGCAGTTCCAGCAAGCTCTAGAGATGTGTAGCTCACAGGTGTCAGCACTTACTATGGGTCAGCATCGTCCCTGTGTTTTTAGTGTCTAGCCTCAGAAATTTGATTGCAGTCTGGATTCATTGCAGAGTTCCAGTGCTGAAGATTAATGACAGAGGACTTAATATGAGTCAAGAAGAATGGCAGATAAACTAAGCGTCTCTCCACGAGGTGTCTCAGACATTTCAAAAGGTAGCGCATCACAGCGACTCGTATTTGATATACAGAAATAAAATGACAGGGCTGAAAAGAAAGATCTGTAACTACATGGGACGAATCAAATATCAATGTTGTTTGACTGCCTCAGACCTGGATCTAGCACAGGGGAATTTGATTCCTAGTGGTGAGTTCATGGTGCCTTGGGCAGACAGGCTATTCTACGTTCACCAAGATTGCCTTGCACAAGAGTGGATCTGAAACAAAACATCAGATCTTTGATTTTTACCATTTAAGTTCTTCTCGTACTAACATGCATAGACATTAACAGCACAATCACGCAAAAGACGATCCAGGCACAGATTACCATCGTTTTCAAAATGGCAAATTCAAATTCAAATTGGCAAAACCAAGTGAGAGCATCCTGCTTTCCCCAAATTCCCCATAAAGGACACACAGAACACCTTTTTCTCTCTTTGTTAGAGAAATCAATAATATTGGTGCCAGATCAGTCAAAAAGGAGACTTAAAAGTTCCCAAGTTTGGTTCATGTAACAACCTCAACGAAAAATAGAGCTCTTGAGCACCCTAGGTAAGAGGAAGCCTTGCCGAAAGTCTTCCAGCACCCTACAACTTACAGTGCTTTCAGTTGTTGTCATGAAAATTTTTCTTGCCCTTCCCCTCTGCCTCTCATCTCTGTAAAAACCTCAATTTCCTACCTGGTGCTTTCGTCTTCCAAGAAAAACTGGTGACATCCACAGCCAACAGTAAGGAGTTTGCTTTATTGTGTTCTGTTTTGTTTGTTTGTTTTGCTACTGTTGGCAGTGGACCCTCCCAGATCCGTCTGTTGGAGAGATGAAGATGTCCTGGGTGCTGGAGCAGGTAGAAGAAGTAGTCTGGGGCTCTAAACCTGTGTTTGAGGTGTGTGTGTGGTGGAAAGAGAGAAAAAAGGGAGAGGCAAGGCAGGTCAAGCCAAGCCAAGCCAAGCCAAGCCAAGCCAAGCCAAGCCAAGCCAAGCCTAACTGAGCCAAACCAAACCAATTCCTCTTGGAGCTGTCACTTCGAGACCTCTCTTTGTGGCTTGGGGATGCCTTGGTGTTGCTGCTCCCTTTCTTCAACCCTCTCCCCTAAAACTGTGGTAGACGGTGAATTCTTAGCTCCTACTTCAGACGGGACTGGGAAAACAGTTTTTAATAGAGATCAGCTCTTAGGGTAGACTCCATCAGGTTAAAGAACTACATGTAGTCTTAGTTCTATCCATTCATCTTCAGGGAGTAAAAGGAAAAGAAAAGCTGTGCTGATATTTTCACTAATAGTTTACGTAAAGCAACCCCAAGGAGATCTGTCCAACTGAAAATGTCAAAAAATCTTGCGATTTTTTTGCGTAGGTTAATAAAACCTGGACAGAAGGTCTCAAAACCTTAAGAGAAGATATAACAGTTTTAGCTGTTTAATTCTGAACTCATAATGTGATCTTTGTACTAGATATTGTCTTTCCATATCATTCCTGAGTTACTATGATGTAATTCATGTCCTATTTTACATAAGGGGAAACTGAGGCAGTACTGGTCTTGGTAATAGACACCAGATCTCATTCCAGATTGAAACCAATATAACCCCCAAAAACCTGCAGAACTAGCATCATGTCAACTGTCCTCCGCTGGGGAGATGAGCACAGCATTGCTTAGTTTTGGACTATTTTGGTCCGAAAAGTTATTTTTAGATAGAGAACCTAACCCTGTAATCCTTAGTCCCACAAATATCTTTACTGAAGTCACTATATTTTATTTTATTTTTTCACTAGAATAAGGTCATTAGTGTCAGGGAAAAGGTTTGGATTAAGACACAAACTTTTTGCAATAAAGCTTCTACTGCACTCTACATCAGTTTTTATATATTTCTGCAGTATATAACCTGTTATCAGATGTATGTAAGAGATCTGTTTGCAAATTACAGGAAGGAGATAGATAATTGTTTTTTTTTTTTTCCTTCAAAATGGAATAGGGTATCATGAGACAATCAAATATATTGGAACATGTTGACATAAAATGTAGAATTTCCTGGACCCAGGGATTTAGCTGTCAGAGTAAGAACACATTTAAGGTTTGATTGTCCTCTCTCTCCTTACGTGAGCAGACCTCCCATTAATGTCAGCAGGAGTTATACACACAAAAAGAGAAGATAATAGACAGAAGTAGTAAACAGAGTAGGAGAGTAGAAATAGACTCCAGTGGAGCTGGAAAATACATTTTTCCCTTTTCTCTCCTCTGCAGAGCTTGCCTCGACGTGTTTTTGTATTTCCAGGAAAGCAGAATTTCGAACTGTAGAAACATATTTTGACTAGTTCTCATCCTGAAGAAACGTCACGTGGAACGGAGGAGAGACGGATGCTAGACTGACAGCTCACGTATGATAAAAATAAAGCTCTTACCAAGCTCCACTGAGCTCAGGCACTGAATCAAAGTGTCTTCACCTATTAACCTACAGTGTGGCTCCTGTGCAGTTCTTCAAAGACATCTTGCTTTTTCCATTACTGATGGAGTGAGAATTACTTTTCAGTACCTTTTTTTTTTTTTTTTTTTTTTGGTTGCTGAAAACCTTTATTATGTGTCCAGCAGAGAACAACCCTTGCAACTATGCAAGCTCCATGCTTTTATCTATTGCTGTTACTATTGATAAATAGAAACAGTGGAGATGATAACATTTAAATCAGACTGTGGGGTTTCTCATTAAACATAATTCCCTTCTTAGTCCAACTTCTGTTTTCCTGATGGACGTTCATTGACTTTAGTGTTACTCTTAAGTTGTCCTGGGATGGAGAATCAAGCTTATTGGCCTTAACCCTCCACAAATAAATCAGCGTTCATGCAGTTATTCCTGTGTTAGAGTCCTTTCACCTTAGCAGAGTGCAAACAACAATAGTTTCACAAATGGTCCCCTAACGGGCAACCCCACCCCATTTTTTCTTATCTTCAAAGGATTTTGTGCTGTCGACCAGATCGAACTGCAGATGACACTGCTTAGTTAAAAGTTAGCAGGCAATGCTCTGGCAGCCTCACTGCTATTTTTCCATTTGTTTATCAAAATCTATGCTTGAAAATAGGATCTGCATGTGACCTTGCACAAGAGACTGAAGGATCACAAGGGCTTCGGTTCATCAGAAGTAGCTAGTACTACCACTGTGTTCTAAGTTCCGTTTGGAAATGAATGAGGCAAGCGCAGTTACTGGCACTGTGACTAAGCTCACCTCCTGCATGTATAGTGGCAAACCCCAAGGTCTTCGCCTCCTGAATGTCCATGTGGAGCTAGATTTTGGAGTAGTCTGTGGTTCCTGGGTTGAGGGACCTGTGGTTCCTGTGGTTCCTGTGGTTGAGGGTTGGAGCACCTCTCCTGTGAAGACAGGCTGAGAGACTTGGGGCTGTTCAGCCTGGAGAAGAGAAGGCTCCGGGGTGATCTTGTTGCAGCTTTCCAGTACTTAAAGGGCCTACAGGAAAGCTGGAGAGGGACTTTTTAAAAGGGTGTGTAGTGATAGGACAAGGGACAATGGCTTTAAACTGAAAGAGGGCAGATTTGAATTAGATCTAAGGAAGAAATTCTTCTCTCAGAGGGTGATGAGGCACTGGACCAGGTTGCCCAGAGAAGCTGTGGCTGCCTCATCCCTGGCAGTGTTCAAGGCCAGGTTGGATGAGGCTTTGGGCAACCTGGTGTAGTGGAGGGTGTCCCTGCCCATGGCAGGGGGGTTGGAACTAGATGATCTTTGAGGTCCCTTCCAACACAAACCTTTCTACGATTCTATGATTCTATGATTCTATGATTCTATGATTCCTGTGCTGTCTGGATGCTTCCTCTGAAAACCAGGATAGTTGAGGAGAGGGTGTGGTGCCTGCCTGAGTTTTGCTCTAAGAAGGTCATGGCCAACACATGCACATTAGTATTGAAGTGCTGTAACATTCCTGGGTTAAACACAGTATTGGGCACCATATTCATAGCAACATCCTCAGCTATTCTGCCTAAGGTATTTACTCCACTTTATAGCTCTGTTAGTGCTTTTTTTGTGATTTCCCCCCCCCCCAAGTTATGTTTCCTTTTCTCTTACCTGCTATTATATATTCTTTTTTTTTTTTAGTATTTTTTATTCACAGTTCTGTCTCATAGTTCATTTAATGACATTGCTTGTCATAATAGTAATTAAAATCTTATTAAAGTATTTTAGACAAATACTCATGGAGCTCCTATCATCAGAGACCGTTTTGTATTTTGCTACAGGACAGAGTTAAGACATAATTATTTAGACCTTCAGGTCATTTTTTAGGATTCAGTGTAGCTCTACAGCCCCTTGGTGCTTGACTGCTGGAGGGAGAGGAAAGGTAATGGAAGGTTTTGAGATTCATGATGGACATTGAGAAAAGGAAAAGTGTCGTCCATTGAAAACATGGATGAAGGTGAGCTTGAGCAGTGAACTTGAGCATCAGGGCCTCCGGGGTGCTACCAACGTCCCATTTCAGGGAGCGTAACATGCTCAGAAGTTATGTATGTTTTTAGGTGAGACTGAGAAGATCTGTTCTGTAGACTGAACTGCATCTATTTATTTATGACAGTAGCTTTCTCAAAACCACTGAGGTTCTCAGTGTTGAGTTATTGTCTTAGAGTCAGCAGGGAAAAAACAGCAGCATCTCAGCAACAGCCTCATCCAGTAGATTCCTCCATTGCACCAGGTCTCCATCTGTCATCCCTCCAAACTACATTCCCTTCAGCTTTTTAACAGGAAGAAGAAAAGGCATGTCAGGAGTACCTGCAAGTACTCAAGTATCCATATCAACACAAGAGTTGATATGGATACATTTCCAGTTCTGTTTTCCTTCGGAATGTGCTTTCTTTTTGCATATAGGCACATAAGTGTTAGTTTGACTCCTGTTTTGAGACATCTGTGCTGTGTTACTATGATGAATTTCCATATTTGAGGTTTGTCACGGTTTCAAGTATTTCTTGTTCCTGTACATTTCTCCTGGCCACTCTACCAAAGAAGGAAAAGAAGAGAAAGTGATTCAGATCATCCTTTGGTGCGTGTGGCAGTCTCAACGTCATACTACTTTTTGTGAGATGCTGGGCAGTCTGGTTGGGTAAAAACCCTTGCAGATGGCCTGGCTCAGGCAGTCGGCTCGTTTTCTACTTGTGCTCCTTGGGTGCTCATTCTGCTGCTACCTAGAGACCAGAGAACCTGACCTCATGCCTTCTGAAAGTGTTGTCAGTTCTGCAACAAGCTTCACTGAGAACAGGGGCAAGCCCAGACCGCGTGGCAGAGGAGGGAATGGGTGGGTAGGTATGATGCAGCCGCTGTAGCTGAGATTTACACCACCTGTTTCAAGGACAACACAATAGTCTTTCTAACAGGGCTGCCATAATTTAGAACTGTTCCTACAAGCAGCCAGCTGACACCGAGGGCTGTCGTGTGTCACACAGTGTCACACTGCATCCTTGTCCTTTTCCTGCATCCCCAGCAGATAACAAGGTTCCAAACAGTGCGGAAGTTGCCATGACTTTTTTTTTTTTTTTTTTACCTTTTTTTTAGCATGATTGTAATGAACTAAAGCATCACACACTGGCCAGGCTCAGAGCAAACATTCCCATCATTCTCCACTACAGGTAGAAGACACTATATCCTGCTTATACCTGGATGCCATGAGGTGCCTCATCCATCTCCCTCCATTTTCCAGACTTCCTGAAAATGTTACCCACTTTTTTTCTCTTCTTTTTCTATTTTCCTCTCATGATGTAGGCTTTGCTCCATCACTCCCCGCGACTCTCCTTTTATAAGACTGTCCCTCGTTATTCCTCACACCAGGTTAGTAGTGTCCACACCACACCGTAACTGCCCAAGCTGCTCTGTTTGCTTTCTCTCTTGCCCTTCTGTCATCCTCCAACAGACAAATCCTCTGCGTTCAGATATGTTTCCCCATTTTTCACCCCATCATCATTCCTATTTATTTCCTTTTTCTCTCCCCTTATGTGTGCTCCTGCACCAACCACCAATGAGACACATATTTAAGATACCGGTATCTTTAAGCTGACACAGGAAGGTGGACAGTTACTGAGATGTGATGTTTTTGTCACAGTGGAAGATATTTATCAGCTGCTAACCCCAGTTTTTAGGTCCATAGATAATTTCAGAGTTGACTGAAGCTTCTTTGCTCAGTTTGCAAGGTACCTGGATTTCAGTACCTGCACTTACCCCTTAGGAAAAGATGTGGCTGTCTAACACTGGGAACTATGCAAGTCTGGGGCTGGAAAGGTACATATGGTGTGTGCTTCACTCATGCCTTGGCACACACTCTGGAAGTGTCTGAAGCACTCATCTGGACATGGGAGCACAGGTGGAGCTCTGTCATTTTATCTCCTTCTTCCCCTTTCTGACCTCTGCCTCCATGAAAAGGTGAAGTCCATGAAGTTCTCAGATATTCAGAAGAGGATTAGAAGGTGCTAATGCAATGCTAAAACACTGTAGACAGGTCGACACATGCTGTCATTTTGGGATTAGCACTTTGAACAGGTAGTCATCACGTATAAAAGTCTTTCTACTCCAACACACATCAGCGTTGCAGAGACAGCTGTAAATAATCTGGCTGTATTATGTTGTTTGACATTGCTCTACTGTGCTGCAACAGCAGATCCTAAACTTTTGCAAAGCCCGATGGAGGGACTGCGCGTTCACATGTATGTAAGGATGGCCATATTGGGTCAGATGAAGGACCTGTCTAGCCCAGTATTCTGCTTATCAGTGGTCATAAGAGGATACTGAGGAGAAGGTAAGGACTGGACTGATATATATGTTCACTTAATGTATCTCCTCATATTTTCAGCTCAGAAGATTTCCTGGTCCTGGTGTTTGTCTATTTAGCAGTCTTCAAAGGCTTTTTCTTCCACCTGCTTGCTCAATTTCCCCATTAAATCTCTGAAGAGCTTTGGATTCCCAAATGACTTTTGGTAAAGCATTTTCCAGATGTGTTACCTGCAGCATGAAGTATGTTCTCCTTTCATTCGACCTGAACTTGGTTCCTACTTGCTTCACTTGATGTCTGTGTTCAAGTCTGTGTTTAAAGCTCAGGTACTGGAAGAGGCAATCAGGAGTCAATGCCTATCTACCATCCTTGTGTTACCACCTCACATTGCTGTTTTTGCTTTGCTGAGCATTATTCTTATGAAAGAAAAGGCTCTAACAGGCAGTAAACACCTACTTGCTGTGTCTAATCTGTACTGATTTTGTGAAACTAAATTCTTGACAGTCTGTCTCCTTCCCTCTCTCCTGTAGCCCAGGTCAACTGGATGTTCTAATTCAACATAGCCCTGGAGCAACCTTCACCATTGTGTTTGTGTAAATGTGGAGTGTTAGCTTAGAGGCTTACATAAGTGATGCCCTTGGTCTCATGCATAGAGCCAGGACACGTGATGTAAAGCACTCCTTTTCTTTCTGAATTGTATAATTCAAATGTATTGCATTTCTTTTTTTTTGGCAAAGAGGTCCTTCTTTCAAGTGTTGACTGCAGGTTCTTAAGTCGGTGCCCAAGTGGCCACAGGGTGCTCCCTACTGAGTGACCCTTCACAGCTATGTTTTCAGAACAGGTTGAGGAATGTATCTCAGTTTGCAGGCATTCAACTTAGTACACCACAGAAGTACCTGATTTATCAGTCAGAGTCTACTCCCCTCTGGTTATAAGTGAGGTTACTTGAGAACGTCTCAGGACAGTCACCCAAAACTTTGATGATGTAGATTAATTGCAAAAGCCCACAACAAACTAAGGAAACTCTTGTTTAATAAGGATCTCACGATTCAGTCCATCACTAAAATTAAGGATGTAGATTATTTTAATAACCCATCAGATTCTTTCACAGGCGATATAATAAAGCTTGCTGGATTCCTTCTACACAGACAGCTTGAATATGAAATAATGCTTCTGATTTTTAAACTCTGATAGGTACAAGTATTAGAACCTTCTCTTTGGACATCACCTTGGATGGCTGGACTCACACTTTACCCATTTCCTACATTCTATGCTATTATCTCTTTGTGGCGCAGTGAACACCTTTTTGCTGAGTAGATCTTAGACTATATATCCTTCTAAGATAGGCCTTCTAACATAGCCTCTGTCCTCTACTTCTCACTCTTGACAAGCACCTCAAACAGCTTTTTCATAGATGCTTCTTAGAAAATCAGCCATAAGTCCTTTCAGTGTGTATTTGATTCGATTTTTATTTGCCTAAACTAACTAGGTGAGATTTATTGCTTTGAATTTTATAAATCATTTTAGTCTGTGTGAGGGCAATCTGCAGGTATTCGCATAGTTCCGTGCCCACGATTGTTGACATGGTGTCTTTTATGAAACTGCTACAGATGCACACACTACCTTCAAGGGGGGGGCGGCGGGAGGCGAAGAAATAAAAAAAGAAAACAACACTGTGTTTTGAGTTATAGCAGCAGCCAAATGCCTCCTGAAACTGGTTAACTTACATGCATCTTGCATCTTCCTTAAGGTTAAAAAGAGCCACTTCATTTTAAAATAATGTAATAAAAACACTGCTGTCAGGCTGAGACCTTGTCTGCCAAGCCTAACCCTCAGATGAAGTTTTACAGTCAAGTTATAAATCCCTAAAAACTGGAGCTGGTAGTGAGGTTATTGACAGAACCTTATCTAAGGAGTCATGTCCTCATGGGGAGGGGGGCTCAAATTGAGGGTTTCAAAGCAAAGACAGTCTGATAGCAAATAGTTGGGCCATACATGTTAAGCATCATGCTAGTTTATTTATTTGTTTATGAGTGTGTATTAACCACCAGGGTTTGTATATTCTCAACCTCTCTTTGATCCTTTTTTTAAAAAACAAGAGTTCTGCCATCTGTAAACATTTCTGTGCTGACCATGCCTTTGGCTTAGTGAACATACGAAATCCATAAAGGCTTATTTTTTGATAAAAGAAATGGCTAATGACAATTGACATTATCGTTTGAAGTTCATGGCATTTCATGCTAATTTAGTAACGTAGAAACGGAACAGGGGCCTGGATTTGTGTAAAGAACTTGTCCAAGGTTGTAACCCTTAACATATTTTGTACATCCTTTCTCTTTCTGTTTTTGTCTCCTATACAAGAAATTTAATATGATTTTGATTAGCTTCTGATGAGTTGAAATTTCGGTAAGTGCAACTCCAGTATTGGAGTTTTCTGCCACTGCTGTATTTGGGCAAGGATTTAGGAAGACTGCTAGATTTGCTTTATTGTTCAAACGACAAAAGACTGTATTTAGAAACATCACAGAAAGATAAAATATTCTTACTGTGTACCTAAAACTGTGTTGATCCATGTATGAAGTTTCTCAGAACATTCTTGTCTGCAATACTGAATCAAGGAAGAGCATTCAAGACATCTAAATCCCCTTCTTGATTCTCACTGACTGCCACTAACTTATGACACGAATTCAGTTGAGTCACTTAACCTTTCTGTAGGTCACATTATCTCACCAGCTGTAAAATGAGGCTTGGAATCCATATTAACCACAGAAATACCATGGGACTTTACCATTCAAAAGAGAAGGAGTTACAGAGGTAGCTTAAAGTTTGCAAAAGGTATGAGCAAATTTCTGAATAAAAAAAATGGTGTCCATAGATCAAGGATACTGACTTTACTATGGCTAAGGCTGTTTGTTGGGTTTTTTTTTTCTTTTTTGGTGTAGTATCATGGTTAATCCACGTTTACCCATTCAACGAGTTGGGAGAAAGGTCTACATACCAAAGTAATGGGACAAGCTGGGACACCATAAGCACCTTTGATAGATTTGGGGCACCTTCCACTCATTCTGTTGACGGGGCTAAGGTCTTTACATAGATAGGGTCATGACCTTGGGCCAGTCAAGGATAATAATGGTCATTTTTGTCATTCACATAACAAGGAACAATGATGCATTCCCTGTATGTTGATATGAAGGACAGATCCACTCTCTCTACAAAGCAGAACTAAGGCACTTTTGACAGGTGAGAAGCATATGTAGACATGAAACTGTTCCAGAAGCCATGTTCTGTAGTGATCAAAGATCTGTTAAACGCAACAGTGCAGGACTCTAAGCAAGAAACTGAGCAGCTGCATTTTTTTTACGAGTCTACATTTCAGAAGTAGCTTGCACAAATATAAACGGGGAGCTACAAATTGGGAAGCATCAGGGTGGAGCCCAGACTCCCCGGAGCTTGGGACTCCCAGAATCCCTTGATGGAGAATAAAAGCAGCAGCAGTACCCTCTAGTATGCCAAAATGGAATATGTGGTGGCCAGTTCTAGCAACACGGATATACCTGTGCCTAGCCATTAGCCTGAGAACAGAGCCCTGGCTTCATCTGACCCTCAGCACTGTCCCTGCTCCAGGGTCACACGTCACCACAAAGATTGTTCGAACCTCAAATATGATCAAGTTTTCCCCACTAGGATTTGGAAAATGGGAAGCCTTGCTGCTTGAGTAAAAATGTGGTGGTCTGAGGAGCTTCAATCACAATTCCCTCTGTTGTCTCTGTAACTGCAAGGATCTGAGTGTCTTTGCTTCCATTCTGTGCATCTGGTAGTTCCTAGGACTTCTGACTGAACCTAGGTCAGTGGTAACACCGCAGTAACATCCTACTGTGTTTAGAATGTACACCCAGCTGTGTTTGTAATTTTCAGAGCTGAAACACAGGCTGCAGCATCTCAAGGAATAACAGGGGAAACAAAACAATGCAGCAAGCCAGCATCCATCATGTGCTCTTTCCCAGAGTTTTCATTTAATTTTTCAGTGGAAACTTTTGTGTCTGTTAATAGAAATTCAGCCAACTATTTGAACAGTAAGTCCAAGATGGCTAGCACAAGAAGAAATTCTGCTAACAGGACAGTGGAGCAAGTCCTGAAAGCTCAACTGAAAATCTACTTGTTTAATCCTGTTCAGAACGTACCACGCTACAGGATGTTTCTGTAGCCTCCTAGCTAGCAAATATCATATGTGCTCTGCTTTAAGATATCAGGCTTAGTTCACATTTTTTGTCTTTATGTTCCCTTCAAAGCTGGGAGTGAGTGTGCACTGCTGTGTTATGCTGTAGCAAAGGTCCATCTAGCTCAGAACATTTTCTCCAACATAGGTAAGGAATTAATTACTAAACAAGAGTTTAGGAACAGGGTAAGCATTTGGCACTGCCTCCTCAAAGTATTCTTCCAGCTTCTGACAAACTGTGTCTCAGCGACTTCCTAAAACATTTTTGTGCTTTGTTTCTCCAGTTAGACCTGTGTGGGGAGGGAGATGTTTTTCTGCATCTTGGAAGGAAACTTCTTCCCTGTTAAATGCAGAATAGATACATCCTAATCTCCCATGCTTTGGTTAGTTACCTCAGATATTAATAGTAGCAAGACTGAAGTAGTGCAGATGTTCAGCCTCAACTGGGCAAGCCTGTCTGGGACACTGATGAGTAGTTGCAACGGACGCTGCAGTCGTGGTTCTTCTATAGGCTATAATCTTTGAAGGCTAGAATGGTGAGTGTGAATTTATGGCTTCTGTCTTAAAGAGGAGATCCATACATCTTGGTCCTTTCTGTGGAATCGTATTCAAGCTTAGGAACCCAAAGTGATGCCCTGAAATCTGTAAATCCAATATTCTGCTTTGTGAAAATGCAGACCGTGAACCTACACAAACGAACCGTTTACAGAGAGTTCTCCAAAACTGGCAAGAAAAGAAGTTTGGAAGGGACTAGAACTGGAAATACTGAGCCTGGGATTTTGCTCTCGTGGGCAGCAGCGCTCTCTGCCTTTTTTTAACACCATATGCTTAATATTTAATAGGCACTCATCTGCTTAATATTTGAGGCTTTGTTTATAGCGTACCATTATTGTGGAGTCTAGCAAGTGGTCCTAACAAACTCCCTGTCTTGGCAAGCTGTGGGACATCAAGCACTCTGGGCTATGTTCTCCCAGCCAAAGTCAGGCTGCCAACCAATCTCTTTCATCTTTTTGGTTTGCAGTATCAAAACCCTTCTAGAAAGGACCCAGCAGTGGCATCCTATGGCAAGTGGGTATGAGATGCACAGAAGTGGCACATTTGAGCCCATCCATATTACAGATAAATGCATCTTTTGGCCTGTTTTACCTGGTAACAAGAAGGGAGTTTTGTTCATGGCTGCACACTACTTTGAGTCTGGACTTGGGTTTGTGATTGTGTTTAGTGAACGTGGATGCAGGGAAACATGGGTTTGAATACCAGCCTAGTTCTGCTCTCAGAATGAAGTGTAGATTTTACAGGAATGTCCAACAGTTGTGCGATAAACAACAAAATCAACATCTATCATGGACAGTTTGTTACCTCTTTCATCTTCCGTATGAGAAGAGACTTGTTTTGGGGTTTTCTTTCCTTTTTGTGTTTTAATGATCACTTAGTGGACACAGAAGGACCAACTGGTTGGAGGACTGTACCCTGCATCTGCCATCAAAACGAATGGTTTGCTGGGTTTTATACAAATGTAGAAACAAAGACATACACCTAGACAAATGAATAGGGCTGATGTGTCGATTGTAAACTGTGTTAAAGAAGCTGCCTCAGATAGGTCTCACAATGTTAGCTTTTACGTGGAACTGCGTAAATCAGAAATCTTAAATTCATTACCCAGCTGTGGAAGAGAGTATATCTGAGTACAAAAAATTAAAACTCAGATCTCAGGGGTCATCTTTCAAGATCAATGAAAATCCAGAGAGTTTTATGTGAAGGCAATCAGATAGAAGATTTGGTGTGGTGTGTTTTTTTGTGGTTTGTTTTTTTTTTTTTTTTTTCCTTTTAATACTTTACTGCAGGTTTAATTGCAGCAATACTTCAATGCCAAAGAGAGTAATTTGCAGCTTGAATACAGCATTAGATGTGTAATACCCAACATTTTAAAACCTCAGTATAAAAAAGAGCATTTGATACTAGTACCACAAGAATTCTCATTTCCTGTTCAACTTTCAAAGAAATTGAAGTTAAATGTCTATATTAACGTTTATAAAATTTTAGGAGTGATTCCCTTATTACATAATTAGCTTAAGCACTCTGCATATCTGTCGATTAGAGACATTACTCAGAGCCTGCCCTGGAACAGCTGCATTCCTAGACAGAAAAAGATACCAACGTGGCCCTGGGGGAGAGCTCTCCATTTTGACAGAATAGAACATTCTTGGAATACAGTTATTACAATTCATAATTGTTCACTTTAGAGGAAAAAAAAAAAGCAGGGGAAAAGGTATCTTGTTAATAAACCGAAGATTACTAATAGTTTTAAATTCTTATTTCAAAATTCTGCGCAGCTGAGGATGCAGGTAGCTGGGGTGGGGGTTCTCCGTGTTGTGCGTGATGGGGAAGTAAAAGAAGAAGGAAGAAAAAGAAAGGAAGAAGAAGCAGGAACTGTGACTACAGACGGCTCCCTAAACCTGATCAGTTAGTGACAATAAGGGTAATGACAATGGGGACAAGTCCTAGAGGCTAGCACTAGCACACGAGCCCAAACTGCATGAAATTCGAAGCAGCAAAACATGTGAGTCCATTTGGCTGCGTCAGACACCACTATCAGGTGATGGAATTCCATCGAAAGAAACACCAAAAAGGGGGAGATCAAGCAGAAATTCAACTTCTCTGGAGTTACCACAGCGATAAATGACTCCCCAGCAGACATGATCAGGAACTGCTACGCTATTTAAATACTCTTAAATACTACAAACTGTTTTCACTGCTTCTCCAGCAATGTGACAGAGAACTACGGTGGTGTCTAGACTGCTTGGGTCAAGTGGGTTAAAGCACATGGGATCCGACAGTGAGTCATAGAATCACAGAATCGTCTGATTGGAAGAGACCTTCAAGATCATCGAGCCCAACCATTCACCCTGCACTCTCAGGGTCCCTGAACCATGTTGCTCAACACCAAATCCACACGGTTTTTGAACACCTCCAGGGATGGGGACTTCACCACCTCCCTGGGCAGCCTGTTCCAATACTTCACAACCCTCTCTGGAAAGAAATTCTTCCTGATATCCAACCTAAATTTCCCCTGGTGCAACTTGAGGCCATTCCCTCTCGTCCTGTCATTCATAACGTGGGAGATCGACCCCCATCTCCCTACAACTTCCTTTCAGGTAATTGTAGAGAGCGAGAAGGTCCCCCCTGAGCCTCCTCTTCTCCAGACTGACCAGTCCCAGCTCCCTCAGCCACTCCTCATAGGACAAGTTCTCCAAACCCTTCACCACTGGTGACCGGCCACCAGCTGGATTTAACTCCATTCACCACCACTGTCTGGGCCCGGCTGTTCAGCCAGTTTGAAGCCTAACAAAGCATAGTGTTGTGGTCCCCCCGAGGAGCTCAGCCAGGGTTGTAACAAACGCATCCTGCTGCACAGATCTTCTCGTTCTGGAAGTCTGGAAAGTCGGTGGCCTCCGCTGCAATGAAGCTGTAGGTACATCTGCATTATTTCTAACTCTTGGGGAAAAAACCACCACCACCTTACAGGCTAAATGAATTCATATTCAATTGAAAGAAACCTAAAATTTTATTCCAGAGGACTCAATGTCTTTTTTTCCAACTTCAGACTCACTTGAGAAGAATCGAGATAATTGTAGCTCTCACTACACTTTAAAACAGTTCTGAATATCTATGTCCCATCTGGGCGACCTTTAACAAAGCAATTATCACTCCTGTTTGTGAGAACAGCTCTCCTATTTCCTACCTACAATTCAATGTGATAGAAACTATGGAGAAAACCTAATAAATCTTTCTGATGTGAAAATCCTTTTCTTAGTGAGATGTAAAAGACTCTTCCAAAACCACGTTTTCATACCCTTCGAAGTGGTGTCGAGTGCTTAGCACGTTGCCCAAGTGTACAAGAGTCAAAGCAATGCAGTTCCCTACGAGCTAGGGCTGCCAGACCTGCTGAGGCATTGGAGAGACCATGCTGGTGCACGGTGCTTAATTTCGGCAGTTCTTTCCCCTGACTGTGTACAGACATGAACTGAAGGAGTTTTGGAGACCAGGTGGTCTGAATCCCTCATTCCTCTTTTGCCTTTGAGTACTACAAGAAGTCAGCAACTCCGTTAGATGATCTGAAACTAGTCTAGTCTGCAATCTTCAACATTTGCATTGTTTTTTAAGCTTCTTAACGCCTCCAACTGGGAAATCTGGGGTTTCATTGAAGATCTGTCTTTCAAAACTACTTTTTTGATATTCATATAGCAGTGATAAGACCATTACAAAGTTTATAGAGCATCCATTAGTTATTATTGCAATTTAAGAAAGAAGAAACTAATTTTGTTTAATTTCAAACCTGTTCTGACCCTGTAGCTTTCCAAGTCTAACCTGAAGCTCAATGAGTCAGTATTCAGCTGAAGAAAGCTTGTCTAAGAACTAGGAGAGATTAAAAAAATCCGTGGGAAAAAATAGGGTGAAGTCAGGAATGCCTATAAGGGACTGAAAAGTGAAGATTGTGAAAGAAACAGAAGAGAGAACTTCAGCAAAATACAGGTGTTTTCACAGTAGAAAACACAAAGGTGATGGTATTACATTGATGGGGTTTACTTTTGATTGGTCTGCAAATATCCACAATTATATTATTCCTTACTATAAACTAAGGGTGCTGCTGGGACTGATCTTTTTATCTTCTGCATACGTGTGTACAAAAATTATATATGCTTTCACAAAAGGGATCTTATATTTTGTCCATGTGGTTGCTAAATGTCCCAGCACCGACGCTCTTACTGATGTGTCCATTAATTATCATTTCTGGTTACCTTACTAGACGTCCCTAAAAGTAAAGTTGAAAATCCCTGATTTTTGGTCAGTGCATGGACAGAGGAGAGTTTAATGAAGAGTATTTTGCACATTACCTAGTAAACTTAATCACAGCATGTTCCATTTTCCTTCTTTTAACTTTCATTTAGTTTGGGGTACCTTTCAACATTCATAGACTATTTCTTTTCCTGCCCTACTCACCAATCTTTTATTATTTTCTTGGAAGGAAGATAGAAATCTTTAGATGTCTCTTCCAGTAGTTTATAAGCTGGACTGGTTTCTTTGCTTCTGTAGACAAAGATCAAGAGTTTTATTTTTCTCTTTTAAATTGGATCTAGCATTTCTGTAGAAGACACGTCCAATGATTCAGGAATTACGAACAGCAAAACAAGCAATGGGCTTTTCAAACTGACTGGTGGCTTCCAGGAATAGTTTTCACGTAAGGAAAAGGCCCTGCAATCTTCAGAAACACGCCGTGGGACAACATACTTTGCTGTGAGGCTTAATGGCACTAGATGGAGAGGGGCTGGATTTCCAGTGGCCCAGTTATGGACCCTCACTGATTGAACTGGTATGTCTCAAAAGAGGAACTGAATTGTCTAATCAGTTACAGAAACTGGGCTGGTTGCCTGCACAGGCCGTTTCTGAGAGTGGTGACTGTTCAGTGTATGCTGCTCAGACTCAAAAGTTATTAGGGACTTTGTAAAAAGTTGCCACGTGGATGGTAGCAAGCAAGTTATTATGGTATTTACACAGTGCCCTGGTAATTTTGCTGCAATATGAATACATTTCTGCTTAGATACAGAAGGGATGTAAACAAGCTCTTGCCAGTGTTGTATTTTTCAGGAAACAGAAAATTAACAACTCAAGATATAAAGCTCTGGCTGTTACAAGCTGATTAGCAGATATTAGAGAATAAATATGAATTATGAAGACTGAATTTGCACATTATATGGTCAGCTGAATAATATACATAATTCACAACAATCAAGAAAGTGGGAATGGTGAGATAAGATTTGGGGTAGGGTTCTCAAAGCCTTCAGGAAGCTTCGTCCTTGTTGTTAATTAATTGGAATTTTCAACTTCTGGCAAAAATTCTAGCAGACAGCCTGCAGGATATGATCTGTAAGATTGTTAGCCCAGACCAAGTAAGCTTTGTAAATGAATGTCTACGACCAGGGAATTACAATGAAAATACTGAATATTATCTAAAAAGCTAGTGGCATGCAGGAACCCTGGCAGCCTATGCAACCAATGATAAAAAGACCCTTGACAAAATAAACTTGAAGTTTCAGAGATGCACATTAGGAGAGAAGACAAATATTTATAAGCTGGTAAGAACTTTTATATGAGGCTCTCAGAATAAATGGCGTTTCAAAAATTGCCTCTGCTACGAAGCTTTTTCAGTGGAGGATGATGCAAATCACGTATATGTCTCAGGGTTCTTTTCTTTGTTTTCTAATATTTTTGGAAGAATAAAAAGTTAGCTTACAAAAGGGCGAGTAATATGAAAGCTGACTGTATCAACGTGACACTTAATAGTCATACAAGTAGTTTACAGTAGTTAATGGAAGTGTCCATAGTTAAAAGATTATCAGTAGCAATAACATTTCATTGAAAAGTGTGTGGGTGTTTAATTGCATCTCATCTCTTTATGTTTGTCAGAAAGTTTCTGCGACTTGCTCATTTCCAGAAATGTGTTATTTTCTTTTGCATCTGCAATGCTTCCACAAGCTTAACTTCACTGATTTATACTCAAGGCAAAATAAATGTAGCATCTATGCAAAAGACAAATTAACCTGCTTTGGCTAATGAAACATCTACTACCAAATAGTATCATAATTTGGAATAATATCTTCAGGAGAGCTGAAATCAGGTGAAGCATGTACATAGATACATATTTTCTACAGGTTATTTTGCCATTGCATTCATTGAAGCAAACCCAATGTATGTAATATCTCTGTGATCTGGTCTGCATGGCCACTGATAGGTTTTGGAGGCCAGGTTGGATGAGGCTTTGAGCAAACTGATCAAGGAAGGTGTCCCTGCCCATGGCAGGGGGTTTGGAACTAGATGATCTTTGAGGTCCCTTTCAACCCAAACCATTCTATGATTCTATAAATCTATGATTCTATTTTCTTGAATGTAATAATTTTGCCACGACAATTTTAAAAATCTGACCAATTATTAGAAACACACAGCTGAGACATAATGGGAATGCTAATAAGTAACAAGCAATACCTGATTTATACTTAAAAATAAAGAAGCCTGTTTTATCCATTCCTCATTTCTAGAAATTCAAGTGTCTTATTTAAAGAGCTTAGCCTTCTGGCAAAGAAAGTTACTTACACTGTGTTCCTGAAAGTCAGTCGAATTAACACATACAACTTGATTCCAGGGGCTGGTTTTGGTGAAAGCCAATCCCTGCTCTGGGAATGACTGTTGCAGGAAAAGCCCTTTCCCATCCTCTCTAGTCAGAGCATCATGCACTCTGCATCATGTTAGCTGGGTAGCTGTTCAGTTCTAATAGCACTACTCTGTGCTGATACATTACACCTCCCGTTTTTTAAAGCTTCTTTATCTTTAAAATGATTTTAAAATAAATATGCTCCTCATATTTTGGTTTCATGATCAAACACAAAGTTTCCCGACGAATGAGTGCGCACTGCTTATATGTCTTCTCTATTGCAGTGTTTCACAACACTGTTGACAAGTCACATCATTTCCAAGGTTCTTAAAAGCGGTTTAAATAATGTTCATACTAGCAATAATTAGCAAACAGACTATATGAATAATCACAGTCATTCCCACAAAGATTTCTTGTTTTCTCAGACCAATCCATTACTTGCTTCAATGAACCGTCTTGTTGTTAATTTGCAGGGCTTTCACCCCTAGGTGATTGAAATACCTGCCCTCTTCCCAGTCTCCCATTAAGTATGGTTTTCAGTAATATGTATAATTCATGAGAAAAATTTGTTTGTCAAGCATTCCAGACAGGTCACTTAAATCCTAGATCAATTGATAATGTTCACACCAACACGGCCTGGAATGAAAATAACCCTTGCACTGACTTCAGTATTTCCTTTAAACTAGTGAGTTGGGCTTCAACTTTTAAAGACGCATAGGAATCATTACTATTTTAAATAAAGATCAGCAACAGGGCTTTTTTTTTTTTTTTTAAAAAAAAAAAAGATTGCTGCTCTGAATGCACTCCTTACAGTGCTAGCAACAAACATAAATGTGCTGTTACAAACACACTCTGGCTTTGCTTGTGGCAGCAGCGTGTCGGAAGCTGAATGGGGAAGTCAGTTCAGGAAGCTTTTAGCTTCCAACACACCAGGGTAGAATCCATCTGGAACAGTGAAGTTATCATTCAATGTATGTTGAGGGCCTAGATTAAAATTTCCACCCCCATTACATCCCCTCTGTCTCAACAAGAGTGTCCTGTCCTGTGCAACTTAAAATGTCACGAGCAAAATTTAGGTATAAGTACCCTTGATAGCGGTTGAAGTGAACTGCATGTATCATCTCTTCTTGTAGCTAAAGGGTTTGCTTTCTGTTTCCATGATTCTGATATCTCTTGTACATCTTTCTGCCAGCACTCAGCAGAACTACAACATTTTTGTTCAGCATTGGACACTTCATGAAGGAGAAGACAAGAGGAGAGCACTGCACAAAGTCTGGATTTTTCTATATGATCTCCTGGCCTTACTGATACCAGTGGACATTTTCCTAGTGATGTGTATGGATCCAAGGTTCTAACTAGGACTTGATCTGAAAAAGACAATCAATTGCATTTTGGTGCTTGTTAGGAAAACTCAGAATTTGTGGAAATTATATATTATTAAGAATTTAACCATCTCACCTTCCCAGTCACACATTCATATGGTATTTATTCAATTTATTCTTATTTAAACCAGCAGTCAGTACTCTGGATCCACTCAATGTAAACAAGTCTTGGTAGTACAGTGCCCACATATAATTAAAAAATAGATGTATGCAAATGTGACATTTTAGTGAACAGCTGTAAATATATCAGTCTGCTACAAGCTAGCATTTCCTGCTCATAAACATTATTCCCTTATTGCTCTGTGCTTAATCCTGCAGGAATTATGATGTTTGTTGCTGCGTTTTGCAATGTACAAAACTTTGTACAAATGTGTGCAGAGAGCTATGACGTTTACATAAATACTTATGACTACATGAAAAAAAAAAGTTTGACAGTCTTATACTAAGAGCACTTATTTGTTTTGCATACTGGAAACTTCAGAAATGACCTTCTTACTTAGGTCATCAGCAGTTCTCATTCAGCCATACTTCCACAAGCAGCACGTGGCTGAACTCCCACTCAGACCAGCAGAAGTCAGGGTAGATCCTTTCTCATATCCCACCGTTGGACTGTCTGTGCTCGGGGCCACAGGTGGACGTCAGGACAAAGCACATCCGCACCTCACTGAGAAGGTCTGAGCCACTGCCATGGACAACACTCCTAAAACAAATATCAGATGTGGGCAGCGTTCACTTCTGCAGGTGCTGCACTGAAATGTCCTGTGTCTTTTCACTTTTTTTTTAAAAATGCAATCTGTGTTTTCTTTCTCCAGGTGACATTTTTCTCACCTGCATTCCGTCATATTAATAGAATCATAGAATCATAGACTGGTTAGGGCTGGAAGGGACCTTCAAAGGTCATCTAGTCCAACCCCCCTGCAAAGAACAGGGATATCTCCAACTAGATCAGGTTGCTCAGGGCCTCATCCAACCTGGCCTTGAACGTCTCCAGGGATGGAGCATCCACCACCCCTCTGGGCAACCTGTTCCAGCGTTCTACAACTCTCATGGTAAAAAATTTTTTCCTAATATCCAATCTGAATCTACCTCCCTCTATTTTAAAACCATCACCTGTCCTATCACAACAGGCCCTCCTGAACAGCCTCTCCCCATCTTTCTTGTAGGCCCCCTTGAGGTACTGGAAGACCGCTATAAGGTCACCCTGGAGCCTCCTCTTCTCCAGGCTGAACAGCCCCAACTCTTTCAGCCTGTCCTCATAGGAAAGGTGCTCCAGCCCTCTTATCATCTTCGTGGCCCTCCTCTGGACCCTCTCCAACTGGTCCATGTCCTTCTTATGTTGGGGACTCCAGAACTGGACGCAGTACTCTAAGTGAGATCTCACGAGGGCAGAGTAGAGGGGAGAATCACCCTAGGCGAGTGCTTCGCTTAGCCTAGTCATCCAAACTCCCTTTCTTGCAAATGGAGATGGCAGTCACCACTCCCAGGGGTTAATCCACAGTTTTCCAGAAAAAAGTCTCTGGCAAGTGGGATGACTCATGCTGAGGAGGTGCTTATCCATTGACTCCGCAGGCAGATGAGAGACTAGCATCAACTTGATGCTGAATTTGTGGTTAGTTAGCTTAAAGGTTTAGATGAGGTGGATCCTGCTGCAAGACATTAATTTTCTTCCTCCTTCATGCTTTTTGTACATATTTAATAAAAGTCACTTTAAGTTGGCAGCTTAAGTTGGCAGGGGAACTTCGCTAATACACACCGGTACTGTGTTGGCCCAGCATTTGTAGAACAGCAATTCATAATGATAAAGTAAGGAAATGTTTAAGTGAGGGATGGATGGATGGATGACTACTTTCTCCACCTTTTCCAATAAGATCTGCATAAATGCATGACATTGATGAGGACTCGTAGCTGCACGGCTTCTCGGACACAAGAATGATGCGCACGTAGTTATTACTTTCAGTGGCACAAAAAAGGGCTAAACTCATAGGAATTGTGTTTCTGACCGTGCTTTGAGAAATGAGCAACCTTTATCTTTCCAAACAAGTGAACTCTGAACTACTCACATCACCAGATTCCTGTCTATCCCACTTGAACTCCATCTACATGATTATATGCTTATGTTTAACACGAGCTGTTGTGCTACCTGAGGGAGCAGTTCCATGGAATGCTGCCTTTAGTTGTGAAACTGTTTTAAGAAATTCCTGAAGCCAGAGTATCCTCAGCTGTGCCCCTAAAGTGGAAACTGCCTTATTGACTACACAAAATAGGCAGTGACTTTAAGCAAGGGCATGGCCATGGTCTTGCCTGGAAAGCCACGAAAAGCCTTGGCTTCTGTTGCCCCCAGGAGACCAAGGGGCACGTGGCTCGGCAGCTACTGCTGGCAGAGCATCCCCCAGCACTGCTTCACCCCAGCAGCTGCACCAGCAGCAAACCTGGCTTTCCCAGGGCTTTTTCTGCCAGCCACTCTGCATCTCGGATCTGCCTCATCCCACATCCGCCCCTTCCTATGACTGGAGTCCTGGATCCTTAATCTCGTGATGACAGATCCCCATTATGCACATGCTGCGAAGAAGCCTTGGGCCAGCCCTGCCAGGAAACGATTGCAAGGGCAAAAGATTAAGGGTTTGGTGGGATGAATGATCAAACATTCAGGCCAGCAAGAACATCATGTGCTCGTATACGGGCACACAAATTGCAAAGAGCACATTCACATTTGCACTGAAGAAACAAAACCTCTATTTGCATCAGCCAGCTGGTGATGTCCATGGGATGGACAAAGCAGGTGTCAAGGCAGGTACTTAAAAGTATGTCTTCAGATGTGTTCTTCATCTGGTGTAAATTGGTACAGCTATCTCTTCTTTAATGAACTGACACCTAATTCCACCAGCTGGCCCCCATTTACTTGTATTTTAAATCTTATGCTATGCTGTTTGTTGAGAATATCGAAAACTTTAGCTTGTTTCTGGCTTGGTTTTTTGAATTCAGTAAACTTCTACCTAAATGGTCATTTCATTGCCCAGACCTCAGATCACGCCATTGCTTAATGAGGGGGAGGTGTGTGGTCTTAGATACTTGATTTGTTTCCTGTTACCTAAACAAAACTAAAATGTCTGTTTGTATATGAAAGAACTGTCCCCTTATTACCAGGAGCGGCAAGCTTTGCAGGGCAGGAGTTATCTGTCTCTTCTGTTTGCCCAGTGGCCAGGCAAATACTTTTTATTGTGTTTTGGTTGTGCCTAGAGGCTGGGTCATGGACCAGGACCTCCCTGCTCCAGACACTATAGAGAGGCTTGACAAACAAATGATTTTTACCCCCAAAGCCTGCTGATTTATATAACCCTCCAGTTCCATAAATAACGGTTTGGCTATCAAGGTGTCCTTGTTCCACAGGGATGTTGTTTATGTCAAATGTTACATTCGATTGTCCCTATGCTCAGATGAGCACGCAGTGAAAACTGTGTAAAGTGGACCAGCCTGGTCCCATAGCACAGTCCCTCCTGCTCCTGCCCACAGTGTGTCAGAAGCTGGGGGAACGAATCATAGGATCATAGAATGGTTAGGGCTGGAAGGGACCTTCAAAGGTCATCTAGTCCAACCCCCCTGCAAGGAACAGGGATATCTCCAACTAGATCAGGTTGCTCAGGGCCTTGTCCAACCTGGCCTTGAACGTCTCCAGGGATGGAGCATCCACCACCTCTCTGGGCAACCTGTTCCAGTGTTCTACAACTCTCATGGTAAAAAATTTTTTCCTAATATCCAACCTGAATCTACCTCCCTCTATTTTAAAACCATTACCCCTTGTCCTATCACAACAGGCCCTCCTGAACAGCCTCTCCCCATCTTTCTTGTGGGCCCCCTTGAGGTACTGGAAGACCTCTATAAGGTCACCCCGGAGCCTCCTCTTCTCCAGGCTGAACAGCCCCAACTCTTTCAGCCTGTCCTCATAGGAAAGGTGCTCCAGCCCTCTTATCATCTTCGTGGCCCTCCTCTGGACCCTCTCCAAGTGGTCCATGTCCTTCTTATGTTGGGGACTCCAGAACTGGACGCAATACTCCAAGTGAGGTCTCACGAGGGCAGAGTAGAGGGGAAGAATCACCTCTCTCGCCCTGCTGGCCAGGCTCCTCTTGATGCAGCCCAGGACGCGGTTGGCCTTCTGGGCCGCAAGAGCACATTGCCGGCTCATATTGAGCTTCTCGTCCACCAGTACTCCCAAGTCCTTCTCCTCAGGGCTGCTCTCGATCCATTCACCACCCAGTCTGTATTTGTGCCTGGGATTGCCACGACCCAGATGTAGGACCTTGCATTTGACCTGGTTGAACTTCATGAGGTTGACATGGGCCCACCTCTCCAGCCTGTCGAGGTCCCTCTGGATGGCATCCCTCCCTTCCAGCGTGTCGACGGCACCACACAGCTTGGTGTCATCGGCGAACTTGCTGAGGGTGCACTCCATGCCACTGTCCACGTCACCAACAAAGATGTTGAAGAGGGCCGGGCCCAACACGGACCCCTGAGGGACGCCACATATGACTATGTCTATGTTATCAAGTGGTGCAGCACTGTAGAGTGGAGGAATGGAGTGATACAGCTGGTGCTGAGGACCCAGGCTCCATGCCATGTGCATTTTGAGGAGGTTTCTTTTAGAATAACTCTGATGTGCCCTAGCAACAGAAGTGCAGCTTCTGGTACAGTTTCACCTGAAAGGAGTCCAGTTTATGTCTTTGAGATTGCTCCACACTTGGAGCACGTGGTACATGGCATTGAGGGCAAGATTTACTTCAGAAGGGCACTCCTGACTCTCATTTAGGCTGATTAGATGGTTGTGGAGGCTCTGCCCAGCTCAGGATGCAAACAAGACTTGCTTGGAGATTGTCCATTGTCCTTTCCACCCTTTTAAATTTCCTTCCAGTGAAAAAATATGGAGAAAAACACTTGTGAAATGGTCAGTTCTGTATGACAGAGAAGAGCACTCATTCCCTTGGCTGTCTGAAGCGAGGAAGGCGTGTGTGTGTCTTCTAGGAAGGATCTTCCTTCAGCAAAACACGGAGAAAAAAGCGGCCTGACCCAACGGCATTTCTGCAACAGACACGACGTACCACAACATTTTAGTGAGAGATATCTTTCATCTTTCTCATCTGAAATACTCATGAAATAATTGTGTGTCTGGTGTTAATGCTGGCAAAAGAACACTGGCAATCTTCAGAGTTTAATCTGACAATAAGATGCTCAAGTTAATTCCTAAATGGGTTTAACTGATTAGTTGCCCTTTTTTCCCCCAGGAAACCGTTTCATCTGGCACCATGACATCATCGAAGATTAGATGCAATGTCGTATAAATCTGTAGGAAGGCCATCTTTTAAATCTTAATATTTCTGAAGTTTTTTTAGTATAAAAAATATGTGTAACTAAGTAAAAGTTAGTTTTGACTAAGGGAAGAGGGTTGTTTGCATATTGGCTCTAAATGCAGCGTATGTTTGAAAATATTTTATCTTTCAGCTATCAGCAAAGGAAATCAGTCCCAGGTTGGATCAGTATCACCTGGGGACAAAATATGCTTTCATACAAGAAGGAAAGCTTTTTTTTTTTGTAGAAACGCCCTACCTCTCTGCATCTGGAGACATGAGGTCTAAAGAAAAACAAGCAACCCAGAAAGTCCAATCCCATTCACAACATCTTTAAAGTTCCATGCAGTGGTCAAAGTTGGGGTATCCTGCCTTGCCAGTGCTTTTTTGAGACAAGGCCAAACGTACACCTACTCAGGAGAGTAGACTCTGAGCGTATATCAGGTTTAGACTGAGCCCTATAATTGTATGAGGAATCAGTGGATTAGATTTCAGCTACAGTCACTTTATTTGGAGAGAAGTAGGTTAAGAACCAGCAGGTGGCAAAATGACAGCTGCGGAAAGACGAGCCACAAATCTGTCCACAAAAAATTAATTTGATTCCTTATTTTTCCTCTCATTTTTCAGCCCTTTGACCTCTTCGTATTCCAATAGGCCATCAGAGACTCCTAATGGGATAGATACCAGATACCTTAGGAAGCAGTGGGGCATAGTCTCTGTATTTACTGTTTATTTGAAATATTGTGCTCTGTGCCTAGCAGGTCCTCAGAGGGCCATCAGGAATCTGAAGGACTTTTACATTGCCCAGTTAACAGCCACCTGGAGATAGAAATAATATGTACACTGTGAATAGTTTTGGTTTTTCTTTCTAGTTTCTTGTGAGAGGAACTGAATTCTAGTTCTTTGTCAGATACGCTCCTGAGTACTTCATGTAAAATGTTATTAGCTTTGGTACATGGCCTGTTTCTTACCTTAACCAGAAATAAAAAGGTCGAAGGGGTCCAGATATCCCACTCAGCACACAGTTTATAACTTCTTCATCTTCCTGGCTCCCTCAAAGTTCAGGTCTTTCCACCACTTTCCACTGGTTTGCTAGGCTAAAAGCATAAGGAAACCACAGACTGATGTTTGGCCTCAGTGTAGGTGCTATCCAGTCTCTTGGGTGATAAGCAATCCTACGGAAATGTCGATAACAACAAATAACCCAATGCTGTATCACAGAGAAACAATCTGTGAAGAAACAAAAGGGAGGAAAGATGCTTCTAACATCATTCATTCTGTTCTACGATGTGAGCCCGGTTGGGTGTCTCTTCTGTTATTCCTCACCTGTGCACGTTTTTCGAGATGGGAAGTGTTACAATCTGTCCATGGTAGAGCACGGCTCATTGTACATAAACCTCATGATATCATCTCCATTGGTCTGGAGTACACTATGATCCTTGCGTGTTGTGTAAGTTAAACACATTCGTGTTACACATCCTTGTCTTTACTACACGTATTAAGGACCAGTCCTGTTTATGCCAAGCAAAATTTTCTGGCTTTTCTAATCGTATTTTTCTTGTCCTTGAGTGGTCATGGTCAAGGGTAAAATTTTGACTTTTATATTGGGTGGAATGAAGCCGTGGTGGGGGGGAACATAGCTAGGTAAAATTCCTTTATGAACTTATTTTCATTCGGTATATCATATCCTGACACAGAAAGTTGCACATTAACCAGACTTGTGACTGCATGCTACTTTAATTGTTTTTATTTGGTGCTCTGTATAGCCCGAGGCTTGTTCTATGTATTAATAAGCATTACATTAATTTTCCATTGTTCCTGGCCTTAAGATATCACAGGTCAAACCAGAGCCACATGGATCCCACTGGAAAACAAGACCAAAGAGAAATGCCACATTGCATCAGGAAGTGATGTCAGTAGCTGGAGTTTTGCTTCCAAACTTCTGTGTTTTACTTGACTTATGAAGCTGTTTTCCTGTGCAAACCCATAGGCTTAATACTTGTGGGAATGACTGAGGACAAACATCTTGCAGTTTTACTGACTATCAATGCATCATTCTTTGACACACTATTAACAATCTGTTGACCTACGTAAAAATTGGAGTTTCAGGGAAAAAGAAAGCGTCCCGTGTCTGCTTATCGATAAACTGCTCACGCCGCATAGATACATGAGTATATTGGATCGAGCTGCTTGTAGTTAACACATTCAAGATCCTACTTATTGTCAATATCTGACCCAAAACCAATGATTCATGTTCCAAAGAAAATGCTGCTTTTATATTTTTTTTCTCCAGCCCAGTCTCTCACGACAGACCCAAGCTATTCCGCCAACTACTGCTCTACATCTGGGTGACATGAGAGATAATTGCAGGACGCTTAGAGTCCTGATAAACTGTGGTTTCCACTGCTTTGCAGCCCTTTGAAGTTGCAGACAGTTTCATGATAATTGATAATCTAATCTCTTCCCAGCCTGTTTTTTTTTTTTCCCTTTTTTTTTTTTTTAAAGACTGCTCTGAAACAGCAAGAAGGGGAAATATTACAGCATAAGTATTGATTGCTGCACGCAGAGGTCACTGTGTGGGGATTACTCTTTTATCACAAGGTTCTTGCAAGAGGTGAAGTTTTGGCAAGGTCCTAATAATAACTGTGGAGTGTTAGTTAAATACAAGGGTCAGGGGGAGGAAAATGATTTTTTATTCTAAGTACCTCAAGGCTATACACAGCAATTACTATTGCGGAGGCAATAAAGAAGTTGTTAATTACAGGTTTTATACCCTTGTAGCCCAAAGAAAGAAGGAAAGGACTAAAGGTTACAAGTGGTACTGAAGAAAGAAAGGAGGACAGAAGAGTTGCTGAAGGTTTTTTTCTTCATCTGCAATGAAACGGGTTGCTTAAGTTACAGTGGGATAAAATGTTTCAGCTAGATCAAGCTAAACGCTTGAAATTTTACTTAGCATATAATTTGCTTTATTTGCCCTCGTATTTTTGCTGTGATTACATGATTACTTAAAAACTCTATACGGACTGCTATCATCCACTGGAGCAAAGCCATTTCATGAGGACAACGTGAAAGATATAAGTTAACGTGTCTCAGCTTTGAATATGTTTTGGAGCTATTCTGGTGTCTGAAATTCTGGACAGTGGTTTGGTCAGGGACTCTCTCTGAAAGTACAGAAGTGGTGAGCGGAACAGTTAGACTTTGCAAGGATAATACAGAAAAGCACAGATGGTAAATATCTGTGTATTTAGCAGAGGCAATTTGTTTGAAAACGAGAAAAGTTTCCGTTCCGTTCCATTCCAGTGGACGAACTTATCCTCTGCGATAAGTGATATTAATGAGGATTTGTAGTGCTGTACAGTATGTTAACTAGGGGCATGTAATTTTCTGAATGCTGACAGGGATAAATATATGCGCCTGCACACACACAAAACTCACACATACCTAATGAGAGCAAAGTTAAAGTCTTCTGAAACAAGGCTGATTGATTAAAACCCAACAGACCCACACAAATATGAACACTAATACACATGGCTCATAAAGTGCTTTCAGACCACAACTTTAAAGGGACAATGCAAACACTAATTTCTCACCAGACTAAACCCTCAACTGTGCCAGACGAGAAATGGGTTAACTGGTGAGTCAAAGGTATAGCTGGCTCCAGGAACATTTCCTCCCTCCTTTGCCTTTTCTTCCCTGATGGTACACCGTTGCAAATTAGAGCTCTTTAACTGGGAGCCAGTCTGTATTTCCAGATTAGTGGAAACGGCAACATGGTCTGACCTTATCTGTCCTCACCCCTATGGCCTTTGAAGTAAAGAAAAGAGCGAGAAGGGTTGTTGTCGAGCATCTATACTGGTTTTACACCTTCTGAGAATTCGTTCATTCCATTACACTCAGCATGGTTGTTTGTAAAATTGGACTTAGGCAGTGATTTATTTGTAAAAAATCAATAACGTTGAATTTGACAAGGAATAGGTCTTATAAGCCAGGTGGAATTGGGTACAGCTGGGAAACACTGTGATACTCCAGCACTCCTCCTTTTAATTCCTCTTCCTACTCTCTCTTCTCCAATCTTTCAGATGTGTGTCAGTGCCTTACTTGTAGGTATTTCGGTAATACAGACGTTACTGTGCCATCACCTCTTCTGATCACCATGCTTGGTGTCACTAACTGTGAACAGATCCTGACTTCCAGGAGGTGATACTTCTTCACTCATTCTTCACCCTTCTATTACCTACTTCTGTTGTGCTCCTTCTTATGGTTTCTGCAGAATTCCTTAGGCCACCAGGCATGCGAGTTTCTGGAGACTCTTTTTCACAAGAAAATTGAAAGAATAATTTAGTCTCTTGGCCAATAGTTTGGTGAGAACTGTAGTTCCCTGGGAGCCTCTGGACACCTGCAAATCCATTGTTTGAGCATTGTGCATGTGGAGACTATTTGTTCACATCATCTACCGTGAGTTTAGAGTGTCCTGGATGCCTCTGACCCACTACACATACACTCAAAGTTGGTCTGCAACAGCACTGCAGACCTGAGATGACCTGGAACTCATGGACTCGCTGCACGAGATCGCTGTGGCTCACTTACCCTACCTCTGCCCAGGAAGTCCTGAATATACATATGGATCCCTATTATTTTTATTCTTTCCTTGATCTCTCCGTTATGATATCATCTTAATTTTCTCTTTCCTCCTCCTTTCCATACGGTTTCATTTCCTCATCTCTGCTCTCCTCCTGGCTTTACATATTTGGGAACCACTCTCACCCCAGGGTGCAAGGAGATTCCTGAGTGTAGTAGGCCTCCCACATTTTATATGGAAAAGAATAAATAGAAAAAAAAAATAGATCAAGAAATTCCCTTAGCCTAGGCATGCAAAATTAAATTGTTTTGACTTTGCGAGCAGCATCCCCCTCTTGGATTCCCTTGCATGTGCCATCTTCCTTGCGTTGCTTGTCTTTCTCTCAGTTTCCTTTTTCTCTCTGTCCAGATTCTTGACTTTTTTCTTGACTTCTACTTTTCAACCCCCTTCCCCACTCTCCCATATTCATTTTCCCCATTCTGTTACACTTCGTAGACATGGTTTGCATTATCTGAGGGATAGCAACAAGGACAACTAGCCGTAAGCTTGCTGATTGACCCTGATTAGCCTTTCCCAAGAAAACACATCGCTTCTGTGTCTTTTATCTCAGAGATAGGAATTGCTATGGGAAATTATTAGCTACTACTGTGGCCCATGTCAAGAGTCAGGTAAGGAAGCACATAGTAACTTTGTACAGATAAAAACTTCCAGGGTACCTAATTTTATATTGTCTTGATTCTGGCCAGATCTCTATCCTGTTTTTTTTTTTTTTTTTTCTAGGAATTCTATAAAGCCATAGCGTTAGCACACAGCTTTCCCCATGACTGAGCTTTTGTGTTTACTTATTTTAAATATGTGACCTTTAAGAAGGTGATATGATGGGAGATGGGAAGGAAATGCTGCTCTTTGTCTGTTAAAGCACCAAACATACACTAAATAAAAGGCAGAAGAGGGACATTTTTTTTTTGTCCACCTCGTGAGAACTTCTGGGTATGTTTATGGTACTAAAGTTTTTCAACTTAAATTAATATGAAGATTGATCCTAGTTTCTTGGCCTGATTTAATGTCCTTTATTTTCAGAATTAAAGCCTTCTTTCCTGGCTTGTCTTCCTTAGCAGTGTTTTTATGTCTGTTCATAACATCCTTTCTAATGGATGCTGTTTCTTCTGCGACGGCTGCTCTATCTGTGACAGGGTGTTCTCTGATGCGAGTTCAGGCGAGTATCTGAGCGGTGAGGAAAAATACTTTTAGATTTTTCTCCTTTTCTGGAGAGATTTTATACAGTTTTCTTCACTGTACGTTTTCTTCATACCCACAGTAGATTTCACGTCCCATGCAGATGTACCATTTCTCCTAGGTTGAGACCTGCATCCCTCTTTCAAGCCAAAAATTACAACCAAGTTTTACACTTACTCTTTGGTGCCTGAAAACCAGTTACATGAGAACTGTTAACACTGACTAATCTGAATTGCATCTGCCCATCAGGGAAAAGTACAAGCAGTGTTGGTTTTGTGTCTATATCTGAACGAAGGACTGAAAAAACCAGAATCGAACAAACTTTTTGTGGGTGCAAAGCACGACCGACTTTTCAGTCATAATGCACACGATGTAGAGTTATACCCATGTATTAAATATGAATTATATGTCTGTAGTTCAGTCTATTTAAAAATAGCTAAAGTAAAACAGTATGAAAAGTCTGGCCTGAATTAAAAAAAAAAGAACTTGTAGTTACAGTGTGTCACCCTGTCTGTTACTAATCCTTTTTTGTCTATTATGGCTCATACTGTCTGTAGGATCTGAAACCCCAGAAACTGTTTGACAGGAAGAGCTGCTGCAGTAATGCAGCTGACTGTGTACTCTTATGCTGTCCTTCTTCGTGCTGTGTTAAGCCCTGTGGACAAAATAACATTGTTATCCACCTTTGTGTCCAGAGCTTGCTACATCCATGTGTTGAAGAGAAGAATGTGATCCTGAATGCTAGTGTTGCCCTTTTATAAATTTAAAGTACGCACTTGAGAAAGTGTTTTACTGAAATAATCTGCCTAGCTTTAGCAAACACAAGTCATGGAAACACTTTAGCATCCCTTCGCATAATTTCATAGAATCACAGAATGGTTTGGGTTGGAAGGGACCTCGAAGATCATTTAGTTCCAACCCCCCTGCCATGGGCAGGGACATCCTCCACTACCTCAGGTTGCCCAAAGCCTCATCCAACCTGATCTTGAACACTTCCAGGGATGGGGCATCTACAACTTCTCTGGGCAACCTGTTCCAGAGCCTCACCACCCTCTGAGTGAAGAATTTCTTCCTTAGATTTAATAAAAATCTCCCCTCTTTCAGTTTAAAGCCATTGCCCTGTGTCCTGTCCTCTCCAGCTTTCTTGTAGCCCCTTCAGGTACTGGAAGGCTGCTAGAAGGTCTCCTCGGAGTCTTCTCCAGGCTGAACAGCCTCAACTCTCTCAGCCTGTCTCCATAGCAGAGGTGTTCCAGCCCTCGCATCATCTTCATGGCCTCCTCTGGACCCAAACCAACAGCTCCGTGTCCTTCTCATGTTAATTTTGTAAATTTATAATTTCCTCTAACAAAAGAGTTAATAATATCAGTCTGTAGCTCATTTGGGTGTCAAAAGCAGCGTTTTGCTTTCATTAACCATGAATTGATGATTATGTGGGCTAAATTTCTGAATAACTTTAAGTGTGCAGTTGCAAGGATAATTACTATTTGCTCATGCAAATAGAAGACAGACATTCAGAAACACTGTTAGCCTTTACATCTGCAGTTGAAATAAATCTCCTTTCCCTATCATTGGGCATTTTGTAATCTAGTGAATGTACATCTAGATGGTAGGAGCATTCCACATGTATAACAGAAAGAAGAGCATGTATGAATTTGCTTGGCAGACTAGAATTTAAGATCAATTTCCTGTATTACTGCAGATGGATTTGCTGTGTGTCTTTCCTGTGGAGTTGCACTGGAGGCAATATGATCACAGACAACTTTTTCATGCTAAGATGAAATTCATGTATACGACTATGGAGGTTTTTATTATTATGAGTAAGGTTGCCTCTTTCCTGGAAAATTCCATTTATGTTCTTCACAAACTACAGTGGTGGCAGATACTTTAGGGTGATCACAAAAGAGAATTTTACCAGTATTTTCTAAGCAGCCAGATAAGATCTGCATAAAGCTTAAGAGTAATCAAGTATTTGCCAATCAATAGCTGATTCATAGCTTAACCTGAATTTGTTTTTTTTTAGAAATAAGAAACTTAGACTTTAGACTTCATATGTCAATCATATTTCTGTGGACAGCACGGGCCACTTGTCTTAACTCACTCATGGTAATGCTTCCTGCAGTATTCAATGGAAAAACGAAGCTGGGAAGAAAACTGTGCATTTCACTCATGTCTGTTACTCTATTCTTTATTTCACGTAGCAACACGACAAGGTTCTGCCCCTTTCGAGCATTTCCTTAACACTGCCTTCACTCTCCCTTCCCTTTGGTCTTCATTCTCACATCTGATTGCTTCCTTCACGCATGTCCATAGGGGAAGGAGACCCATTTGCCTGAGAATCCATGTTCTGCTCTGTAACAAGGGGCTCGGACGCCTGCAGACGGTGTGAGATGCATAGAGAAACTGCCGCTTTCGGAGCTACTTCCCTACAGCAGAGCAAGTGGCAAATGCTCTCTGGGGAATAAGCTCGAGTTGGCTGTCCTAAACTATTACTCTAATACTAAATTCCTTTTAGTTTATCCTGCATCTTCAATAGGTAGGGAGAATTGATGTCATTTAATACCCAGGATATTCATAGGAATGACCTACATGTAGAGGACACAGTCTGTAAACAAAATTGCATTTTGTTCATTAGCTACAGTGCAAATCAATTCTGGGTAACAGAGACATCCTGGTAAGACATTTTTTGTGTATCTCTACCATCAAGGTGAATCTCAAAATAGTTGTGTAATATAAACATATAATAATAAATTATTAACCGTACGGAGATAAACTAGATCCATTGAGAAACATCCAGCTGCTACTTATAAAAAAGGATGTTCTGTGGACTATGAGTAGGTCACATGTTTAAAATGATGTTACTGTACTACTGGGTAGTTGAAATAGACCTACTTACACCATCTTCACTGAGATTATTCCTACATATACTGTGTGCAAGCTCCAGGAAGGGTACTCCCTTGTATTTCGTAGGCTTAGAAATACAAATATCTGAGAGCATTACACCAGTGGTTTCTGTAACTCATTTTCCTCTCTGACAAAGACTGGCATGTATTCACAAGTGAGTGTTAAATGTGATAAATTTGTAAGCTGGATTCCAAGTCAGTCAATTAGCTACGTGAAGGCTATCAAACAGCAACTAATCTTGCATTACTCATGCTCTGGATATATTTCTACCAGCTATGCATGCACTAACGATGTGCTAAATGGTGGAAAAGCAACAAAGCAAGTTGTGATTGCTTCAAAAAAATTTGCAGTCTATAGTCTAAGACAGGTCAGACGATAATGCGTCTAGAGATTAGCAATGTAGAATCCCTCAGATAGATCAATGAGACTATCTAATATTGATGTGGGCTAGAGGAAGCAGCCTAGCAGAAAAGGGAAACTTTCAGGGCTGATATAAACAAAAAAAGGTTCAGGAAACTCTGGCAGAGTAAAGGAATACATATCTGGGAAAGAGAGTCAAGATCTAATGGCTCAATACACGAACTGGGAAGGGGAGAGTTCAGAGAAAAACATCACATGCAGTAGAATTTGAATTGTGTGTATTAGAGGTTTTGGAATAAAAGGCTGACACAGACATAAAATAAATTGCATTGCATGAAGTCTTCTCTTCAAAAAAAAAAAAAAAAAAAAGCTGGAAAAGCTGGATATCCCCAGAATCCAACATACTACCAGTTTTAGAATACAGATAAATTACAGCTAATCAAAAGCAGTGAGGTGGAGCAAGTCTTGGTATGTTTACCTGTTTTTCACTAGCAGCATTTATTTTCCAGAGTCGTAATTTCTTTATAGTGGAAGAGAGATGATTCAGAGGCCTCAGACGGGCTACAGAAACTTTCACTTCCAGTGAATTCCAATTTGAATCCAGCCTGGGTTTTCTAAGGCACACATGGAATCATAGAATCACAGAACGGTTTGGGTTGGCAGGGACCTCAAAGCCCATCCAGTTCCAACCCCCCTGCCATGGGCAGGGACACCCTTCACTACCCCAGGTTGCTCAAAGCATGAAGAAGCAGATGCTCCCCCCCTGGTGTAATGCAGCTGTGCAGTTTTTACCCTCTGCCCTTGTGTGGACAATCCCACCCCGTGCTCCTGGAACCCTCCTTCTCCTGCGCCTGGCTGCGTTCAGGCCACTTCACAGCAACTCACGACACCGACCTCTCCTAATTGGAAGCGGAATAAACCAATTCTGAACTCAACCAAGAGCCTTAAAGAAATTACAAGCAGTTGCCTGTCATCACAGCAGAGTGAAAGAGAGATTGCAGCATCGACGAGTCGAACCAACAGGCAGAGCACTCTCAAATAGCCCAAAAAAGAAGCATCGCTTATGGGACATCAACTCATCTTTATCTGTCAGCAGTGAAAACACAAGAAGGCTTGCCCTTTTGAAATGTAAACAGAAAATTATGCCTCCAACACAAACCCAAGCCGTTAAAAAGGCAGCTTTTATTCCTTCTCATAATGTTCAGGAACATAAGGCAGTAGCACTGATGTGGCTCCACAGCTGTTGCCAGGGGAAAGGAGGAATGTAGCCTGCCACATCTGGGGTGACATCTTTGAAGAGGCACTTAATCTGCAGTGCTGAGGTATGCTAAGCCTCTTTGCTTTTCTTTACCACTTCTCAAGCTAATACTACTCCTGGAGAGCAATGCTGATTTCAAGTCATTGGGTGAGATGAAAGAACAATTAAGGACAGTGATGCTTTATGCATTGTGGAAAATATAAAGACAGGACAATGGCATAATTCCTTGATCACTCCGGCAGAAGATTTACTTTGCCACACTTTAAAGTTGTAGGTTCCCAGATTCTAAAACAAAAATGACAGGAATTTTTAATCACTGAGTGTGTGTTTTGTGAATTGAAGGGGGGCATTGAAAGACTGGAAAATAAAAGGTATCTGCTGCTATTACACTGATGTGTTTCTATTGGATCAAAGCCTTTTCTTCTCTGTAGCTCTTCAGAAACAATTTACCAGTATTGCTAGGCAGGCATTATACAAAGAAAGACATCAGGTAGAGAAACAGAAGAGAAGCTTTAATAAGTAAGAATGTCTTTATGGCACTATTCTCATTTTCTAATAATTGAAAAACTCAGAGCCAGATCTTTTTTTTGGTGGCTCTTAAAAAAAAAATAAAAAAGAAAAAAAGAAAAAAAAGAAAAAGAAAAGGAAAAAAAAAAGAGAAAACAGAAATTCTCATCTCAAATATCTAGTTCAAACTTTCCTCTAGTTTGGGGAGTGTAACATTTAGTCCAAAAGCAGAATACAAGGCTGAGTCTTACAAGAAGATAGTTGGAAATTTCAGTCTTCAGACTGCTGTGCTACACTCAAGTCTGGCTGGTTGCATTGTGCTAAATTCTGAAGTACGGAATTAGAATATTACAACTTAAAACTGAGCCCTGCACTTCAAATAAATGATTTTTCTTGCATTGAAAGGAATACTTTTTATTCTATCTTGAGTGGTAAAACAACTTTATTTTTGAATGTTTTAGGAGCTTTTACAGCTGAGTGTACCATACCTAGATATTACTACCAAAGTTATGAATCTAGCTTTATATACAAATGCCTGTGTATATTCATATAAACATAAATATCCACTTGCCAACAGACATATACTCACACACAGCTTAGACTTATTTTTCCAGCATAAAATTTTGCCCTGCTCGTGTACATGAGCCTTTAGTATTAACTATATGCAAGTGTACTATATGCAAGTGCAGTTAGGAGGATGTGTTGGTCAGTCAAAAAAAAAAAATCTCACCAAATTAGAAAACCTGAGAATGAGCCTACACTACCACTTTGGACTAAAACTCAGGAGGATGTTCAGTGGTGGACCAAAACTCATGGCTTAGTCCAGTTTTTATTTTACTAAACAAACATGCAAAAGCAACAAAAACTCTGGTCCTGCTGACAGTACTCAAAATTACACTATAGCAGATGTTTCAGACCAGAAGTTTCAGAAATTTCTAATAGCTGTACCTGATTTGAAAAGGAAAATAACCCCAGAAAGTCAGAGCAGTATGTAATTTTTTTTCATTTATGAAAAAGTGTCGTTGAAAATGTGTAGTGCAGGCCAGGGCACCCTCACGAGAGTTTTTTTAAGCATGCTGCCATCCAGTCAGGTTCACTGGAAAAAGTAATTTGGATAGCAGTCTCCTGTTTCCCTTCTGTCTCTGATGGGCTGTGTGACTGTGGACAGGTCATTCAGGGTTTGATCCAAAACTCATTAATGTCAAGAGAAAGACTCTTGTTGACTTCAGTGATCTTTAGATTGGGATCATGTTTCTGCTTCTCACCTGAATGCTACTAACTTCCATTGTGTGTGTTTGAAAGCTGGAGTCTTTCTGTGCTTCAGTGTTCTCATCTCTAAAGGGTCTGTGAAGGGACAGCCTAATTAGTACTATCCATGGCAACATTTTAATACATAATCTTATTTGGACATCTAAAAGGACAAATAATAAAACACCATGTAAAAGGTTTGTTAGGATGTGCAAGGAAAAACAAGGAAAAAAGTCATATTTGTACCTGAAAAGTTGTTAAAGATCTTCCTTGGCTTAAGGGGCAAAAGTCAAGTCATTTTTTCTGCAGTTGTGGTAGGAGTTGTGTGTTTGAATCGCTGTCGTTCTGTGGCTGAAGGATGGTGTAGGAGAATGGGGAAGGAGAGCATTGGGTGAATGACACAGAAACCGTGTCAGTACTCTGTGCTTTTGGGATGGGCATCAGGTTGACTGAACTGGTGCCCAGTGACCATTTCTTGATAGACCTTTCAGTTCTTTTTTTTTTGGTACAGTTTTCTACTGATACTGTGAGACCTAATTCAGTATGGAATTCACAAGAGCAATTTGTCTCCTGTTTGATGATCTTCAGGACATTTTTTTTGTGGTTTGTTTTTGGTTTTTTGTTTTGTGCTTCAACATTCTCCACTGCTGTCTAGCTGGAGATGAGGCCAAATCCATTCCCTAAGACTGTAGTACCTCCAACTTACAATGACAGTTTAAGGCAGTGGCCCTGATGGGAACCACATGCCTAAAACCGGTACCAAGTCTTGTCTCTTCTCCAAGAGTTCTCTTACTGTAACTTGTGCTCAGCCTCAGTGTTCTGCGAGGCTGATAGAAATTTGTTAATCATGTCCAAGAGATCATTTTTATATTGTTAGTTCACTTATGTAGCCAACAGATGGAGAAAGCAGAGAATTCTGTTTTCAGCTGTTTCTCACAAAACAGCAAGAAGGAATTGGGTCACCTGGGTCACCTCAGACACTCACCTCCATTAGCAGTGAAATAAAAGATGAGTCTGTAGAATAGGTGGAACTTTTGCTAAAATGCTGTGCACAGATAAATCTTTTATATCTGATATCTTTTGAATTTTCTAGGTATTTGTAAAAAAAAAAAATAGTCCTTTAAAACTCAAAGAAGTAATCAATGCCATTTTAGCAAACTGATGGGGCAATTGCACATTTTAAGAATTAAAGAGCTTTACATATTGCTAAATTCAGTGTTAGGAACACTGTCCAGACACTGAACTACTGGTATGCAATAAGGTTAAACCTTACTGCTTTTACCTAGGATCTGGAAGCAATCCGATTTTTTTGTGACAAAGATTTGCTCCAGGAGCATCTGACAGAGCAGTAAAGCAGAAAGATGCCTGTCTACTCTAGCACTATTTGGTGACAAACTTCCAAGGACTCATGGGGCTGGGTGCTTACATAAAATCTGTTTATTCTAAAAAATCTGAAGCATTGAGCTTACTTGTGGAACACCTAGAGCTTCTTGGATTTCACTGGATGGGAAGAATGGCTTTTCTCATGGTTTTCAATGTTCCAGCCAAAATCAGAACCAGCAGAGATGTATCCAAAGAATTGTAAAGCCAAGTCAAGTCAAGCTCTACGGTGAAAAGACGCTTCAGAAAAAGCTCGTGCTTATGAGTTTCATAAAAAGGGTAAGTTATAGACCTTCCCATGGAAATTCTTTTGCCTGATCACCTTTGTGCTCTGTAAATTTCATAGCGAACTCAGTTGTAGTGATAGCTAACGATGCAGATCTAACAAGTCAAAGCACTTAGAGAAAGCAGAGGAGAATGGGTTTGACCATGCCTCCTACATCACAGATGTCTCTCTGAACCACCAGCATTTTGGGCAGATGGATTACATTCTTTTTCTTCTTCCCTACCTTTGGAGGCCTTCTTTTTGTCCTTGTGTGGGAAAGATAAAAACTACCTCTTTTTCCACATTGCCAAGAACCAGCAGAGCATTGGGTTTGTTGTTCTACTTTGGTATTTCAGTGGACAGCTGGAAGAAGTAAAAAGACCCTAAAATGTCGTGCATTAGATATGTAAAATGAAGTGGTGGGTGGAGGAAGGGAACAGCAGAGCAGGGCTAGACAGGAACTGGGAAAGACTGCTTTAGAAAACGAAATGGCTTTTGGCTCTGGAAGAGCCACATCTGAGTGCTGGTCCCAGCCTGCCTGTGGTAGCTGGCTGTGAGCGTGGAACACCACCACTTTAAAAATCTATTTACAGGTGCTGTGTCTGTATGGACAAATTATTTTCTATAATTACTCGTCTTCTTTTGAAGAAAAGATCCCCGGGAGTCCCTCGGATGATAACGCAGCAGAACAACCGAGCCACGCAACGCAGCATCTCCCTCCCCAGCAGCAGCCTTTGAGGTGGGGTGAGCTGGAGCTGCCCCAGCCGCAGCAGGTGGCCCAGCACACTCATGGGACTAAAGTGTAGATGTCTGAATGGACACCAGTTCCCTCCCCCTTCAAACTATCACATCATCCCACTGCTCTGCGTGTGCTGGCTCGCCCAGCAGTACCCTTTTATGCCTCTTATAGACAGATACACAAAAGCTTTGTGCACTGAACATTAGTTCTACTTCCAAATTATGCACATTCTCTTTTTTTTTATATATATATATATATACACACTCACAAAGCCTGTAACTAGCTGTTGGGCTATAAGCAAACTTGGGAATCACACAAGTGAAAACAGAACAAAACCCAAACTGCCACCTTCAGAAAGATGTGGATGGCATCCAAGTGTGGTGGGCTAGAGCACTCCTCCTTCCCCATGGATCTCTCTCAAGGCAGTTGGAGCTCCTCTTCCTTTCACTCTGCTATGACTGGGATTAGAAGAGATCAGGGTGCCACCTTTTGCTTTTAGATGCTCTTACCCAGTGCCTGTAGTTTACTGTGTGTGTGCACACACAAACACACGCCCACAATCCTCTCTTTGCTGTTCAAGGCTTCAAATTTGTTAGCCTTGTGTGACAGTTATAGCCAACAAATAACAATATTGAATAAGAACAGGCTAAGATAGCTTAATATTTTGTGCCTTTCCACAAAGGCAAACCAGCCTGGAAATGCTTCTAAAAGCGCAAGTGTAAGCATGAATCTGTCTCTGAATAGTCACAGAATTTGTAAATAGCTTTTTAATAACCTTTGCCACTCCTGTGCCTTCATCAGGAGACAAGTACACAAGTCAAATGTTTCTAAGTGCGTTGTGCTCTGAAACAAGCTCTGGGGTGGCATCTGCTATATAACTTCCCTTTCAGTCTTCCAATTCTTCTTCCTTCTCTTCTTAGACTGGAAGGTGATGGACACACTATATGCTTCCAGATATACCTGGTGGGTCAAAATATCTTTGGTGATCTGTGTAAATATTTTGATTTTTGCCAAGTCTAAGTCTCTAAAATGCCACTATATGAGACTGGAATCTTACTACGACATCCTGCAGCACTCTATCAAGGCAAGAAAATGGAAGCCTACCTATACAGACATATGAAGCCAGTCTCTAATTATTCTAATTCTAATGTCTAAATATATTATTTTGTGTTAGCAGGGTGAGCTAAAGTAGGAATTACCTGACATTCGAGACAATGAGTTCTCATCAATTCAACCCCCTTTGCCCTGCGTGGAGAAAACAGCTTCAACAGTTGAAATGAGTAATAAAGAGAGACTTCTCTGCTCTGCAGATGGCAGTGTGCTATGGAAATACTTCAGCAAACATTAAACGAACTGGTTCAGAGACTAGGAGCGGGAGAGCTAGGCAGATCTGTACAAGCTAAGGCAGTTTTGCAGGTTGTCTCAGGCAGAAAAGTTGAGTGATCCAAGATAGTTTGTTTGAAGCTATCTGGACTATCTCTATGCTCATCTGGGAGATCTGGGGAGATTTCATTTCACATAGCTTAGTTGACTACAGTGGGTATACTGTTTGAGCTAAATTTTTACAGCACTCTTATGGATACAAATAAATACTCTGAAGAGGTCATTTGCCCAATCTCCTTTAAATCTCTGCATTTGGATGAGATAAACCTCATCGTTTTCTCTCCACTGAATGTAGATGGCTTAGACTTCTAGCATTGAGATAGACATCTACATGTTAACGTTTAATGCAAGGGAGATAAATCCCCACCTCTACCTTTTCAGATAGCTAGAAAAAAACATTCACTTCTCTCAGTGCTGGGCTAATTCTGAATCCTAAGTGCAGCAAAGTTATCAAAAGCCTAAAATCATACGCAACAGACATAGCTGATTGGTTGTTGTGGCTTTGTCTCCCTCTGATGGTTGGACCACGTGAGCCTTCGGGGTTATGTCATCTCATTAATATACAAGACATTTAGATCCATATGTCTCTGGGTGCACTGCTGAGGAACCATGTAGAAATCCTGCATCGCGTCACCAGACTAGCCTAAGAAATAAGCGACTGCATGTCAGAAAACATTATTCATTCGATAAAGATCTAAATATTTGAGATTTTTATACAGGTAGTGACAGAACTATCTGAAAAATTAACTATTACCTTTTCCCCCTTTTAGATTCAATCCCCTATTTTGGTCACTGAAGAAGAAGAAGAGGAAGAAGAAGAAGAAGAAGAAGAAGAAGAAGAAGAAGAAGAAGAAGAAGAAGAAGAAGGAGAAGAAGAAGAAGTGGAAGAAATGTTTACCACAGTAAAGGTGTCCAGATACATGAACAGTGATTGAGCTTTCAACTCAAAGCTACCTCTAGCATTGGACCTCACCTTGCCCTCTACTAGACTGTAAGTCTGAGAAGCTATTCCATTTCGACCATCTCTTTGGTAATCCTACCAAAACCACCTACAGAAGGTGTCTGTGGTTTCCAAATTGCATATTGTAGTCCAAAGCTACAGAACTGCAGATAACAATACTGTGTCCTGAGATTAACAATTTGTTAATGTAACCCCTGATATTGTTTCTAAAGCCTAGAAAAGAGCATTCCTTAATCAAATAAAGACTGTCATCCTCCAATGACAAGACTCCAAGAGCCAAATCTATTTACAAAAGTTCAGAAGAAGACCATTAACTGTTATGAAGCAGGGAAGAAGGCCACTGTCTTCTCCAAATCCTGATCCTAGTCAGCAACAAATAAAGCACTGTGAGCTCTTTGCTTTTAGCAAAAAGTAACCTCTAAATTGCAGATTAACAAATCTCAAAAGTGAGATGAGGGTCTAAATCAGACCTAATTCAGGGAGGAGTTGCCCAACACAATAAAACCAAAAAAAGATACTTTCATGTAAATCTGTCACAGAAAGTAATGAAGCCTGTTAGAAAAAGTTGAGACATCTAGTGTGGTGTGTAGATTTCTCTCTATATAATGTGCACTACTTCTGTCTCTTTTGGTCACCTATTTTGAACCCCTTCCTAATGTCACAGCTAGCGAATCTTTCAAACTCTACCAAAGGACCCACATCTTCTTTGCTCAGCGTTTGAATTTATAGCACTTGCATTAGTTCGCGTAGGAGGGAGGAGTCTGGCCACATGTCTGTTAAAAAAAAAAAAGAAAAAAATATGAGCTTTAGACTTGAAGCTGTATCATTACCTTCTCATTTCCAGCAGTTTGTGTGGTGGTGACTTGGGGTTTTTCAGCGATTGGCTCAGTAGCGATGCAGAAGCAAAAGTGACTCTGTGTACAAGGAGTGAAACGAGTTCATCTGGCCCGTGTTACACAAAAACTGGCAAAATGCATCAAAAAGTGTTCCCAGTAAAACATCGTGTGTTTTGTGCTGTAGCCCACTGCGTGTTGGCAAGATCTAGATTTTTCAGAAAAAGTATGAACAGTTTCAAGGGTTTAATTCACTCTCTAATACTGGCCAATGATAATAGAAAGTTTACAATCATAGAAATTAGGGAGGGAAGAGAATTATCTGACCTCTGCTCTACCTTTTCCTTCTTGTACTGCAGAACAGTTCAATATAGAGGGAATTCCTGTTGGTCTCATTTTGATTTTAGCTACTGATCTTGGGGGCTATTTCCCTGTCAGAGTTCCTTCACCACGTGGTCACACTGAAGCTGTCTAAACAAGTCTCGGGGAAGCTGATGAATTTGGAAAGTTTAATTTTCTGACAGATCTGCCAGTTTGCACTACGTTGAGCAAAGGCACCTGACAGTTACTGTATTGGTCACCAGCTTTCCAACTCCTGACATCAGGTCCTGTGCTCTGCTCTGCTTCCCCTTTCCCAGCGATCTAATGACGTTCTCTGATATCTGAGCCAGGAACTGCTGCACGGGCTCTTTTGCAGGTCCCTCCAGTAGAGTACATGATCTGGAACAATCATCATCATCATCATCATCATCATCATCATCATCATCTTCAGAGAAAGGTGCACGAACCCTGCAGTAGGGTCATAATCCGATCTCTGTAAACATTGTCCTAATCTCTAAGGAGAAGGCAACCTCAAGCATGAAGTTTAATTTTTATTTTAAAGCATGTCACAAAGATTAGAATACAGGGCTGGGTAGACTTGTTATCCACAAAGTCGTTTCTTTTCTGGGGACTTTTCCCAATTCTTGTCCCCAAAGACTTTCCACTGGTTTTAGTTGAAGCATCTTTGGTGGAGTGGAGTAGCCTTCATAAAACCTCATCCAGTCTCCTCCTTTGGGGAAGCAGTTCAGCTGGAATTCTTTGTTTGTCTCCTGTGTTGTTTGTCTCCTGTTTGAAATGCTATGAAGTTTAATATATTAGTTCAAAATGTATTCCTAATGTCTCTCTTTTATAGTTTGAGATTTTCTTTGGTTATGAAGCTCTGAGATTTATAGCAAAATATTAATTTCACTATTCTTCTACCAGACTATCATGATAAAATAAGCTCCCTGTCTTTGTTAAATGAAGACTTTATGAATAACAGTTTTTAAAAGCTACACTTGCATGTACTTCGTTGAGGAAGCAGACAGAAATAAATGTAAGGTCTTTGTAAGCTGATTTTACAGCAGTATTCAAAAAGTGTTTGGAAATATATGAAATATCAACATATAATAAATAAAATACCCTTTGAGACACATTGTTGAGATGTATCCTATTACCTTTCAGAATGTGTGTGACTCATACCAAACTGTCCCTCAGTCAGGACTTTCAGACGTGGTTCCAGCTTGCTGCCTGCTGTCCTGCCCTAAAGGAGACAGTGTGTTTGGTGTTGCTTGGATACAAACATCGTGCTACCTTTGACTAGCGTGGAATATCGTTAACAGCTTTTCTGTTTGCTCACATACTCACATTTTGCTCACTAATTTTTCATCTCCAGTGTTTTATGCATATTCCTGAACATTAAAGGGAAATAATGCTATTAGTGAGTGGATTACCTGCATAAATCACTACACTGAATTTCATTCTTTAACTCCTGCGCATAATTTCAAATTCAAGGAATCTTTATTTATTTTCAAGTGACAGAAAACCCACCATGACTGTAGATAACTTGGCCTTGTCACTTCTCATCCATTACTGTGAAAAAATATTGCTGTATTTTCCGTCTGGGTTTGTCTAGTTGCAGCTTCCAAGCCTGGAATATTGCTAAGACATGGCTTTATTTTAACAGTGGTTTATTTTTCCGCAAAGTTAGCCTGCTTTAACCAGTTAATCAGGCTACACCATTCCCCTACCCAACCCCTATTTCTCTTTCTCATGTTCAGTCTTTGTTCACCTCTTGGAACAGGCAAACGGAACGCGAGCAATTCCTGAGCACTGAGTGCTCTGCCAACGTATTATTTTCTGAAAGAACAACCCCGTCGAGGTTTCTTTTTTGCTAATCACTGTTGAATGTTGTAACCTACCGAGCAGTGTTGTAACCTACCAAGAACTAAAGTTTTTTGTCTCGATCCACGAACCTGTGTTGTGGGAAGTGCTGGTCTCCGAACGCGCGGCGAACGATCCGTTGAGTTTTCAGGCTTCCCTGCCCTGCATTTCACAGAGACTCAACTAGTTCCTTGCTTGCTTCAGGATCCAGAGGCCATCAAAGTGGCCTAAAACCACATCCCCTCTAATCCTCTTTGGTACTGTGTTGATCATGGCTGAATATTTACGAAGTTTTGACTGCTGAGGGTTCAAGATGCAAGAGACTGAAAAGTTGAACACGGGCGGACGGGGAAGAAAGGGAAGTTTGAAAAAGCATAAAAAGCAGTGGAAGTCAAATTACATTCTTTCTCCCTCTCCTCCTCCCTTCACACTCTCACAGATTTTGCCTTCTTAAGCACTTTTCCACCGACCTTTTTTTTTTTTTTCCTTTCTCCTTTTTATTTCTCTCTGTATATACTGAGAGGAAATAAAGGTACACAACCATTTTTACGAGAATGTTGACTGAGGGTGGTCACCATCTGTGCAAACTGAAATTGTGACTTCCTCTTTGCTGCCTTCTCTGTCAGAGAGAAAACCTCACTTCTTAGACAATCTGGGGAATATTATTATCCATCACCCTCACAGTCATCCTTCCCCTCACTGCCCCCCTTCACATGACTGGCATTTTCCAGTCAAAACATGCTTCTTTCTTGCCTGAAAGGGCTTCTTTAATAAAATAGACATCCTGTTTAACATTTGAGGAGGTGACTTGTTAGCACCAGAAGCTCTGATGTGATTATTTGGGTATTCAAACAGCATGGTTGTTTAATTAGCACAGCAAACAATTAAATTTACCAATTATTTACAGGATAAAAAATGTACCCCTCCTCTTCCTTACTCTCCCTTCCTCTGCTGCTGTATGTTAGAGCTTTAGAAACCTAGAGGATGACATCTAGGCCCATAGAGTTTGGCAGTTTAGCATGGATACATATTCAATTTGCCTAACTAAACTTGGGCAAACCTCTAAAGTTTGTCTCTTATACTAAGGTTTTTCCAGGCACGACTTGTCTGGTTGAAGACAGCACTGCCCCAGGTGCTGTCGTTCCTCACTAGTTGAAGGTCACAATGCGTTCAGATGGGTGTTTCCTAACTTTTCCTTCAAGAAAAATCCATGAGCTGAGCTCAGTCCCCCTGGTTACTGCTAGGTTAAGCTGTTTTTCCTGAAGAGGGTTTTGGAATTCTGCCAGCAAAAATGAGCTGGTGGTGGTCTATGCCAGAGAGGTGCAAAAAGGGCACTGAACAGTAGGAAAGGACATAATTACTATCTGCACAGCTGCTTGTGGAATGGACTTCTGCCTATAGTCTTAGGCTATAGACAGACGTCTTCTAGATCTACCTGTGCCTACTGAAACAGTCACTACCATCCCCAGCACCTCGTTTCTGTCCATGTGGGATCTGGCAGCCCTTCGGGCAGAATCCCTAACCCAGCCCTGGCTGAAGATGAACTTCAGGGAAGTGCTCTGCCAGCTATTCTGTCTGAAATAAGGCACGGTCTGGCAACCTTCAGCAAAAGAGAAGCAGAGAAGACAGTCTGTCCAGTTTATACTGATTACTGACAGAATTGAGACCAGGGTCAACTGGTTTAGCTGTGTTTAGTTCAGGGGTTTGCAGTAATTTACCTGCAATATTTTGTTTGCTAATATAGGCAAATCCCCACAATACATGCTGAGTTTGGAGATCTCCGTCCCTGAAAATAATCCTGATCTTAAACATGCTTAAAAATGGTCCTTAAATTCATTTTCAGCCTTCTGTGATTTATTATCACCACTATTTTCACACAGTTTTATGACACCAGTGCTAACAATGCCTTTCACACTTCTATGGTAACTTCTGTGTGCAATTTTATGAATTCTCTTGGTGCCACACAGCAGCTTGGCTTCTCAAAATGCCGTGAGAGTAGAGCATTGTGGTTCTGAATCTCGATGTGAGTTAAGAGAATAGCCTAAGGGGTTGTAACTTCTGATCAAATAAAAGTTCTCTGAAGGAGAATGTTGCAGAGACAACAGGGAGGGTGGCTGAATCCGTGGGTTTGCTCTGTGATCCTCTTTCAGACACTCTTTCTGAACCAGCCAGATGTGTACAAAGCTGCTGCAGTAAGGCCAGGAACTCCTTGCAAAACTGCAAATGGACATTTGAGATGATATTTTTGAAGCATGATCTTTCGATTTTTTTGGTCAAGGTTTCTTCTCAGTGGCTTTTTCTTCAGAAAGAAGCTATTTTATTTTTTTTTCAGGGTTCTTCAGTTTTCTGATTCTTCCCAAGTGATAACGGCTATCTTAGCAAAGCAGTTCGAGCTCTGTTGCTGAAAAGAACTAGCTAAAGATGATTTTCAGTGTAGCATTTTAAAAAAAAACTTATTATAAGCCTTGAGCCTTACAATGTCCCTCTGTGCTGTTGTAGGTGAGGTTCCCGTGTTGTCACATGAAGGAGGTGGGACTGCAGCGAGAGAGTATGACTCCTGGCAGATCTTTCTTAACAGCATCGGTGTCCCAGGGGTTCCCTGACTGAGTGGCCTCCTATACCTGGGTCAGCTAGTCAGTCAGGCAAGCAAATAGTTTCCCAAACTGAGGGATCTGATTTTAATACACTAATGGTGCAGAAGAGGGGCAGTAGAACTTGGCGGCAAATGCGTGACGAAGGGAAATTGTGGGAATGTCTCCTTTAAATAGAATCATAGAATCATAGAATCATAGAATGGTCAGGGCTGGAAGGGACCTTCAAAGGTCATCTAGTCCAACCCCCCTGCAAGGAACAGGGATATCTCCAACTAGATCAGGTTGCTCAGGGCCTCGTCCAACCTGGCCTTGAACGTCTCCAGGGATGGAGCATCCACCACCCCTCTGGGCAACCTCTGATGAGTTTGAACGGTGTAACTCAGCGTTTGGAACAGGCGAGTGGTGTGTCACCTGCTGTCACTCTCAGTGCTCGACAGGGGTGTTTGCACCAAGAGTGTGGTTTTCGAACCAACATCTCTTTATTCCCACCCCTTGCTCACTTTTTCTCCAGGACAAGCCACTACTGTGAATCCTCTCACCTGCCTTGTGAAGCACAGATGTGCTCTCATTAGAGTAAATCAGCATCACTTAGCAGCATAAGTGAAGCCTGTAAAAACAATGGTCTTGTTTTGCTTACCCTGATGTGAGTCAGGATCATCTGGCTGACAGCGACAGATTTACACTGATGCAAAACTGAGGTAAGATCGGAATCGGGCCAACTGACTTTAAAGTGTGTTCTCCTGTGTTGGGGGCTATTGATGACGAGTTTTACATTTCATCTGAATTAATCTTTAACTGCTTGCTTGCTAGACAAGCAGAACAAATAGTCATTAGTCTTTTCATCTCAGCAAAATATGACACTGGCTTAAACTTAAAAGGTGTGCTGTAGCATATTATGGATGCAAAGTCAAAGCATCCTACCAAACACTGAAACTGGTTAAACAATTACTCCACTATGTTCCAAAAGGCACAAAGGCAGAGGAACAAGAACTTGCTGAATGTCTGTGGTGCATGAAGGAGACGGGTCTGTTAAAATTGCAGTTGCTGCAGTTGCATTTTTGAATCAGAGAAATATGTCTTGAAAAACGGTGGAGTTTTTGTCACTTGGATACTTTCCTGATGCACTGCTTTTAGAAGGGATATGATTGGTATCTCAAAGTTCTCAGTTACATACCACCCTGAAACCACATTGTTATCTTCTACAGAAACAAACAAACAATTTAGCCTGACCTACAGTTTAATCTGTTTAAAAAAAAAAAAAAAAAAAAGAGATGGTCAATGGCTAGTGCCCCACTGTAGTAATAAAATGTCTAGACAGCAATTAACATCCATTTCCCTTGAGAATGCAACTGTGTCATCAGCAAATCTTTACTACTTTACAAGGGACCAATCTAAATATGTTTAATCATTAATCAATTTCCAAAATTTGAACAGGATTTGCTTTTCATGGGCTTTGTCTTCAAAACTGCAGTCACTTTATGAGGAAAAAAAAAAAAAAACCCACAACCAAACAACCCACAAACCTAACGGGGGGATTATTTTGGCTGCAGTCCGGTGGGTGAGCCTGCTTAGAAGATCACTGGTGCTTCTTGTTTGGGAACATTGCACTCTTTCTGCATACGTTAGCACTTTCAGTTTCCTTGAGTCTTTTCTATTTCCTCTTTGTCTGTGTGTATTCATAGCAAGCGGCAGCGGCTGAAAGCACCGAGCAGGGTTCTGTGCACAGACCTCTCCTGCAATAGCTGGCAACTTTATCTGTCTTGTGAGCTGGCTTTGAGAAATCCCTCTCTTTCCTCCCTCTTTTGAGCAGCACTTCTTTTCCCCCAGAATTCTTCTCCTAGCCAATGGCAAAGTCTCCCACAGGTCACCGGTTACTGTGCTTGCGTGGGATCACGCTAAACTTCCCGTCGAGTACAGGGAGCAGGAAATTACTCTTCAGCTTCCTACAATTAAACAACAAAAAAAAAATCACTGTGCTCCCACCCCACACAACTACCAAAAGAGTTGTAAGCCCATCAAGGAAAATAATGTTAGAAGTAGCACAAATAAGAAAGGAATCTGACCAGTGGAATCATGATGACTATGGTAAACACAAACTACTTGAAGTCCACTGATACCAGCAGTGAATTTGCCCTGGTTTACTGTATCATAACTGAGCTCAGCCTCAGACTCTGACACGTTCACCGAATACATCACCGAATGCATCAAAGAACTTAAAGAAGAGGAAAATCGCACAAGTTGATATCTTTTGGAAACTCCTCTGTTTTCTCCACTTTGAGAACTGGAAACTTCTTTTAGCTTATACCCTGCTTCAGAATTCATTGTTCTTGCCAAATGAGTAAGAAATGTGAGGATTACCGCACTGGAGAGATGGCATTTCTGGAACACAGCATCGTTTGGCAAGGCAAAACATTTTCTGCTGCATAGAGGGAATGGTGTAGGCAACACTAAGCTTTGCTTACAGGTTTTATGAAGTTATTAATAAAGGGAACAATTTTGACAAATCTCTAGTTTCCCACACATAACGCAAGCTCCATACAAAACAAACGTAGCAATTATGTAGAACAGGGCACATTGCCTTGTTTTATCTACACCATTTGTTTAAATAGATTGCACATAATGGTGATAAAACGAACCTAGAAAGAGGGATGTCAGCCTCTGGGCTGACCAGTAGCCCCCAATACAGCTTCCAAGGTAACAAGGAGCTCTTCAAGCAGATATCGTCCAAAACCCATGCATTTATGAAAGGAAAGCAGCCCATGATCCTCCCCCTTCCAGAAACACTCATTCTGATGGAGAGGTCACAAGATGCAGGGCCAAATTGGAGAAATAAACCATTACAGCAGGCCATACCACCTGGCACCCCACGCAGCAGCGGTGGTCGAGGAGCAGAAGGGAGGGCAGAGGGTGCCAAAACCAGGCCGTCCCAAGGGGCTCTGTAGTTATGTCTATCTGGTGCCACAGCTGTGTGCCAAAGATACCTTCCCTATGCAGCTAGTTTTTCTTCTTGCAGTAACTGGGGCCCTTGGAGGGTAAGGGTAGTTTTGGGAGGGACCAAAGATGTGTTTTCTGTCTTCTGGAGCTTGTCTTGACTTGGGATTGAGATGTAGTTAGGATGCACACATGGAGTTGAGAGTTTGGAAAAGCTATCAAACCCACAGACTAAAAAATACAGTCCTCACAGTATGGCTGAGGGACAAATGGCATTCCATCTTGAACTGATCTGCAATTTGCCTTTAGAAAACCCAGTGCAATGGTACTGCAAAACCTTATGCTCCCTGAAGTACATTATTTTATATCGGAGTTTCCCGATAAATTGATGTTCATGACAAAAAAATCCCAACAGTTCTAATGAATTTTTGTTCAGAAAATGCATTTGGGCAGAAGAAAAAAGTCCATCAGTTCTTCTGAATGTTTATTTCCTCTCTTTACATCTTGTGTTTAATTGTTAATTTTTTCTTTTTTTTTTTTTTATGCAAAGAATGTCACCTCCTTAAAGATTTTTGAAACATTAACATAAATTTCCATTATCTTAGTCCCTTATTCTCTGCCTTTCAATATCTGCTTCTCCTAACGTTTCACAATATATCAATCTCTGATCCTTGGCACTAGTACGATTCATTTTCCACAAGATGTTATTGAGATTGTAAATAAATGCCACAGCATCAAGGGGCAGACAAGACGGAGCCTGTCAGATCTGGAAGTCAGCAGCAAAGTTATAATCCCAGCAGAGTGGTGTGAGGTGAGTTCTTTGCATCCATAGATTTAATTGTCATCAGCTGCTGGAGAAGTAAAGCACAGGGAAAGGAAGATGGAGAACGATGAGGGTAAAGAGTGTTGCCATTTCCATTTCCTCTCACCATTTCCAAATCACTTTTTTTCTGCAAACATCAGAGGGCTCGTTTTTCCCCCCCTTTTATTGGACAAAGTGCATTTTTATGTCCCTTCCTCAGGCAGATTAATATGGAAATATTCCATACTAAAGGTCTGAGTATCAGACACTGGCCTGATAGGATGTGAATACCGGTGTTGTGAGTAATATTGTCTGCATGCACAGAAATGCCAAAACAGAGCTCAGCCTGCTTTGGTTATCTGAGTTTTTTTCTGAGTTCTCATTATCTCAGAGTCAAAGAAGAAAGTGACTTGCAGAACCTTTCTTCAGCTGAGTTAAAAGGCTTTGAATGTGAAGACAGTTCAACTTTCCTAAAATTCTGGTTAGAATTGGATTCAGGCTTAGGACTTAATATATGAGGCTAAGATAGACCATCTGTTGGGGCATAGGCCCTTCCAGTTTTGTTAAGTTTAAGTGTTTGTTAAGTTTGTTAAGTCACAGAAGGCAAAGGCAGGGACTGGGAGAATGAAGAACTACCCACTGTAGGAGAAGATCAGGTCCGAGACTATCTAAAGAACCTGAAGGTGGGACCTGAAGTCCATGGGACCTAATGAGGTGCATCTGTGGGTCCTGAGGGAACTGGCAGATGAAGTTGCCAAGCCACTATCCATCATATTTCAGAAGTCGTGGCAATCTGGTGAAGTTCCCACTGACTGGAAAAGGGGAAACATAGCCGCCGTTTCTAAAAAGGAAAAAAAGAAGACTCATGGAACTACAGGCCAGTCAGTCTCACCTCTGCAAGATCATGGAGCAGATCCTCCTGGCGACTATGCTAAGGCACATAGAAAATAAGGAGGTGACTGGTGACAGCCAACGTGGCTTCACTAAAGGCAAATTGTGCCTGACAATCTGGTGGCCTTCTATGATGAGGTTACAGCATTGATGGATAAGGGAAGAGCAATTGACATCATCTACCTGGACTTGTCCAATTCATTTGACACTGTCCCACACAACATCCACGTCTCTAAATTGGAGAAACGTGGATTTGATGGATGGACCACTCAGTGGGTAAGGAATTGGCTGGATGGTCGCACTCAAAGAGTTGTGGTCAATGGTTCAATGTCCAAGTGGAGGCCAGTGACGAGTGGTGTTCCTCAGGGGTCAGTACTGGGGACGGTGCTATTTAACAACTTTGTTGGTGACATGGACAGTGGGATCGAGTGCACCCTCAGCAAGTTTGCTGATGACATCAACCTGTGTGGCGGACACGCTGGAGGGAAGGGATGCCATCCAGAGGAACATTGACAGGCTGGAGAGGTGGGCCTGTGACAACCTCATGATGTTCAACAGGGCCAAGTGCAAGGTCCTGCATGTGGGTCGGGGCAATCCCAAGCACAAGTACAGGCTGGGCAGAGAATGGATCGAGAGCAGCCCTGAGGAAAAGGACTTGGGAGTGCTGGTGCATGAGAAGCTCAACATGAGCTGGCAATGTGCGCTGGCAGCCCAGAAAGCCAACCATGCCCTGGGCTGCATCCAAAGCATCATGGGCAGCAGATTGAGGGAGGGGATTCTGCCCCTCTGCTCTGCTCTTGTGAGAACCCCCTGCAGTGCTGCGTTCAGCTCTGGGATCTCCAACACAAGAAGGACATGGAGCTGCTGGAGCGGGTCCAGAGGAGGCCACAAAGATGATCTGAGGGCTGGAACGCCTCTGCTATGGAGAGAGGCTGAGAGAGTTGGGGCTGTTCAGTCTGGAGAAGAGAAGGCTCCAGGGTGATCTTATAGCAGCTTTCCAGTACTTAAAGGGGGCCTACAGGAAAGTTGGAGAGGGGCTTTTGACAAGGACATGTAGTGACAGGACAAGGGGCAATGGATTTAAACTGAAAGAGGACAGATTTTGATTAGATATAAGGAAGAAATTTTTCAGTCAGAGGGTGGTGAGGCACTGGCACAGGTTGCCCAGAGAAGCTGTGGCTGCCCCATCCCTGGAAGTGTTCAAGGCCAGGTTGGATGAGGCTTTGAGCAACCTGGTGTAGTGGAGGGTGTCCCTGCCCATGGCAGGGGGGTTGGAACTGGATGATCTTTGAGGTCCCTTCCAACCCAAACCATTCCATGATTCTATGATTCTATATTAAAGCCTCAAATAAGATTTCATTGCTAATGAATATATATGTCACTAGACACAGAAGTGGTTAGAAAATGTCTATCAAATGACATCTGGAACTAGAGAAAAGATAATGGAAGATTGTGGTACTCTGTTTTGTGTTCATTTGTTGTTTTCCAAACTGCTCCATCATTTTTCAAGGGATTTCATTTTACTTGCCTAGAGGATTTCTTGCACAGATGGATGAGTGCTTCTGTGGTCAAAGAAGGTAGAGAGTCAATGTGACCTCCCTCTCATATGCCACTGCTCAGTGAGAACATTACATACCTCAAATGCTTCTCAGCAGTGAAAACCAGTACTCTGCACTGTTAGCAGTTTGTCATAGGAATGGGTGGAATTGAAAATGAAAAAGACCTACTAGGTCAAACAGCCCCTCAAACAAGATGTAGAGGATTATTTGTTTTACAATACCTCTGTATTTTTTAGAAAATATTTTAGAAGGTAACATTGTAGAGACTGTGAAGCATAAGATTACAACTCAACTCCACAACTCTTTCTGGAAGTTCAATGTTTGCCTCATTCTACATTGCATGAAAAGCTTTGTAAATATTCCTAGAAAGTGGAAATATGTCAAAATACCTATTTCGAAATGGAAACCTCTGCCTTTTGCTTCAATTGAAGTGGAAAGATCATCTTCAGATGAGGCTATTTTTCAGGGATATAAAATGTAATGGTCCAAAACTCTAACCTGCCTGCAAGATAAACAAAATCTAATCCTAGACTCCTCTGAATCGAACTCGTTAGGAATTTGAGTACAGATATTCAGGACAATGTCTTCATCTACTGGACTGTTCAGAGCAAAAATTGCACTAATTTTCCTCCAGATGAAAATTTTTCTGAAATTGATATTTGCATAATATTTGAATTCCAATTAGCTTTATAAATTCATTTCTTATTCCTAACAAAATGCAAACTTTTTTTTTATTTATGAGTGTTTGGTAAGCTACTGGGATGGATGCTATATGCCTAAGGAAAAAATACTCAATGGAACAATCCCAGGAATTTACTTCTGGTTAGGTATCTGTATGAAAATAGAATAAAGAGATCTTATTGAGAAGTATTTGATATTCCTGCGGTCTTACATTGAAGACATTCAAATTTCATTATGCAGTTTGAAAAGAAACCTTCAAAAATGGGTAGGGTACAACTGTGAATCTTGCTGATGAATGCTACAGGTATTTTAAATAATTAAATGATTGACAATATAAAAAGTGGAGTAGCAAACCTCTGTTTTCTGGCATGACAAAAAATTAATTTGTTAAGGAGAATATACTATGTCCTTGTGGACATCATCATTTGTTCTTTTAATTATATATATGGTAAATTGAAAAGGAAATGTGATATTTTAACATTATAAATCTCACTGGCTACACCAAAGCAAGGTTCACCTTCTCTGCAACAGATACACATAACCTTTCTTCCAACCATAAGAAAATACCTGTTCATATGAAGCTTGCAGGTTCTGAAGTAAGTTTTTTGCCTAAGGTATTTTGAAAATACTGTGTTTGCAAGAAATTGTTGAGGAAAAAGAGAAAAAAAAAAAAAAAAAGAGAAGTTTGCAAGTGAATTTGCAGCTTGGTTTTTGATTCCAGTAGATTTCTCCTTAACTGAACAGAACGTGTTTAGGAATTGCTGTTGTAACTTTACGAAATTTACTCTACTTTCACTGGAAAAGCAATCAGCTTCTCAGGTTGTAATTTAATTTTTCTGCAGGTATGGTCTAACGTTCTCACCTTGTAGGCAAGAAGAGAACACATTTTAAAGCAGCTTTTCCTTTAAAGAAAGGCATCTGTAACAGATATTTCAAGAAATCCTGCTAAAAGAAATCTATCTCTATAATGGGAGAAACATCAGGCTAGAAACCTCAGATGATTTTCTAGGAACCACAGGTGAGTATGACCTGCTGTAACTTAGTTCTGGGGAAATCAGCTGGGGGGAAAAAGGTTGATGTGGACGGTCAGTGAAACAAAGAAGGCTGCAGATCATTATGTGCTTTTTCAAACGAAGTATCTGTTCTTTAGACCGTTTTAGAAAATATCATTTAACAGACAGAACCTGTAAAGCGTGTGGATAACAAATGAGACTCAAAATTTACTACGACTCTAAATTTAGTCCTATCCTTTTTAGAGAAATGGGAAAACATTCTATATTAATCAATACAGAACAATAACCCAGCCATAAAATTGCAAATCACTTAATTGTATGTTACTTAAAATATTTGAGGGGATTTTTTTTCATTATTCTGTAAATTCTTTGAGACTTTTTCATAAAGGGAGTGTTGGATGACAGAAGAGGTAGACAATAGACATCAACAGTGTTGAATGAAGCTTGCAGACATATTTAATGCTTTCCATCCAACTCCATTAATTTAAGAGGTGTTAGGACACATTTAAAGACTGACTTCATCCTCTTTTAGATTTCTGTTAGTGACAAAAGAAATAGGCTCATGTCTTATGGAAGGTTTTGTTGAGCAGGTTCATAACTTATATGGAAGACATATGCCCAAGTTCCAAATGCTGTTTCACAGCTCACTCTTGGAGAGTGATACTCACTCCGTTTCTCTTGAAGGTCACAGAAATCTCTTTTTAATGGTTCGAGTCAAATTTATGATCTCTTTTGGCAGCAGAGCACACCAGCTATGCAAGTCCTGTGCCTAGCAAGGACCAAAAATTCCTTCGTGTAGGTTATGTAGGAGCTGGAGTCTCCAACAGGCGGCTATAAAGGATGCATTCAGATATGGTGCATCCAGTCTGCTCAGTCTCTGAGGGAGGTTCTTACAGCAAGATAGATTACTCAGTTGCTGCACCTCAATCCTTAGAAACAAAGGAAGAAACCTCATTGATTTGTCCATTTTTAAAACTTAAATTTTTCTATTAGAATTTTCAAGTGTGGACTGTTAAGCTTCCAAAGATTTAAACAGATGGCTTCCCTGTCTAGATGCTGAACTCCACTGAAATGATCTGTTTTAGCCCTGGATCCTTAGATGAGGTTGTAATAGTACTTCTATCAGTCAGCTGATTACCTGTGAATCGCATAGAGATAAAGAGCACGAGATGATAATGGAAACAGCTTTAAATGCAGGGGAAGGCCACATGGAGCTGGGTGAAAGTAGTCAGGAGTCGATACAAAATGTTAGGGGAACAGTCAAGTCACAGCATTCCCTATCAGAGACAAAATAGCTGTTTGTCCAAGAGCAGGCAGAACCCAAGCCAGGCAGGTGGGGCAGCTACCAAAGTACAGCGGAGGTGAGGAGGCAGCTGGTACTTCTGGCTGCCTGCCCTGCACACCCTCCCTCCATGGCCTTCACTCCTCAGATTGCTCTGGTAGAGCACTTTCTCTTCTTCCTACCCAACCCGTTGCCTAAGAGAAAACTGATTTTTCCCTTGGTGAGTCTCTAGGTCTTCCCGATCTTGGCAGCCTGAGAACGTGCCAAGTCAACACTGAGCTTTCCGTGGTGTCTCTGCGTGCCGTTTTCACAGTTGTCAGTGGAAGGCATAAGGATTGATGCCAAAATCTTCGCATCTTTCATCACAGCACTGGAAGCTGGGGTAAATTCTGTACGTGGAACCAGCAAAACATAGGCACTTTAATTGAAAGCGAAGTTTGCACTTGAGTGGAAAACATACAGCATAATTTAGTTGAAAAACTTAAATCTCAGCTTTGAGCCATTACTAATAAATAAACTTACATGCCCTCACACATCTTCAGCCCAAAAGACCTTTTATTCCTGTGAGCCACCAGCAGTTTTGCAGGTCATGACTGAGAGATGCCTTGTAAAGCACTTAAATCAGCATGGTAAATTTTTTACCATGAGAGTTGTAGAACACTGGAACAGGTTGCCCAGAGAGGTGGTGGATGCTCCATCCCTGGAGACATTCAAGGCCAGGTTGGACGAGGCCCTGAGCAACCTGATCTAGTTGGAGATATCCCTGTTCCTTGCAGGGGGGTTGGACTAGATGACCTTTGAAGGTCCCTTCCAGCCCTAACCATTCTACAATTCTATGATTTCTAAACCTAGAAAGTTAACATCCTTTTGTGTAAGATGCCAGCACAGATTTGGGGTAACTCTTTGCCATGTCACATTCACATGAAACACACACACACACACATGCACACTCCGCTCCACTTTGTACATATAATTCAGTGCCCTGAGTGGAATGTCTGAAATCCTTACTGTTCCTGACTGTGTCATATTCGTGCTATTCAATCTAAAATCAAGACAGAGAGAGTTGAACAAAGAGGCAATCACGTTTTCGACCTCTTTGTAAGTATGTCACAGAATTGTGATGTTGTATCATCAGCTACTTAGCTAGACGTGATGCGTTTTCTACGTACCAGCACCCTGACTGGTTTGTTAGTTCCAGTTCTGAAATTCTTTACCTACTTTCAATCTGATAACGTCCTATGTTTGGAGGGTCTCACAGTTCACTGAACCAGTTCAACCTGGATCTAAATCTAAATAAACATGAGGCTGTCTTGTGTCTTACACTACTCTTGTACACAAAATTCCCAGTAAAAGCCTGTAGGATCTATTTCAGCAACTGCCATCCATAGCAGCTGAAAACATAACTGAGCATTGAGGAAGTTCGAACAATAAACTTGCAAAACACAAGCACACAAAAAGGTATCAAACAATCATTAGGCATTTCCTGAAGAGTCCTGTCTACCTTGGCCACCCATGAGCTCTTTGCCTATTATTCAAGACAGCTGGCCTAAAAAAGGGGTCTGGCTTCTGCTTATATTTATTAAATCTGCAGGAAGGGCCCATCAATCACAACAATGGGTTTTAAGTGTTTGCTGGGTGAGAGGAGAGTCCCATAAGCAGTCTTTGAAGTGTCTTTTGCTGAAGGTAAACATCTGAAGAACATAAATAGCTGCTCTTCTTTCCAGTGAGTAACCTTGTCAAAGTGGGTAGAATGGAGAAACAGGGGAGGGGTGCTATCATGAAAAGGAAAAGCAATAAAGGATTCCTTATGACAGCAATTTGCACATTTACTGCTCTTTGATATGTTAACTAGATTTTGCAAAATGGAATTCTTTGTCTTTTAGAGGTCCTTGGGCAGTGATAGCTCACAGTCAGAACAATGTTTTGCAATAGGCGTAATGCATCTTCTAATTAATAAGGTAACTTGGGCAACCTCTGTAAATCAGTGACATTATCATTATAATAGGACACATGTGAATAGTTGTTTATAAGGAAGGAAAGATGCTCATAACAGCAGTATCATTATTTACTGAGCTCATTGACTAAAGTGAATTGGATTGAATACAAGGGGATCAATAGGTTATGGGCCCTGTTCACTAAACTTTTACAAGCCATTTATGAACCTTTGATTCTAGAACACAGAGCTCCTCCATTCAGAAAACTGGGAATGTAGCGCTGACAGTTTTCAGTTTTCATACTCAGCACAAGCCAAGACTGTGACACAAACTCTCCAGCTGCCTTGAGAACAAATGAACATGTCAGTAAGTTCTCTCAAAGGAACAATAAAATATTTTTGAAGAACAAAATATACAAGCACGGATGCCTATGACCGTTATGAGAAAGCAAGTAGCTGATAAGACAGCCTGCAGAAAGAGAAGATAATGGTATTTTATTTAGAAATACATTACAATAGGAATGCACAACATGGCAACCCCGTTAGCAGACAAAACACGTTGGATCCTGAGATGTGGGGAGCAAACTCAGGGTTCTTTCTTGGAAGTAAACTCACTTGTTATATGGCAAACAACATCACGGTGAGTGAGCATTTTCACGTGCCTGGATATAAGCAAAGGAAGCTGTATTTCAGCAGCAAGTGGAGTAATTCACATAGATTAAGCAGAGCCACTTAGGAACGCTGTATGTATTTGCAAAGTATTGTAGCAACTACACGATATAGAGGAGTAAGAGTACTCGGATCCTTCAGAATAGAGTGCTGCCCCTTCTTTTAGTGGGTATGCCTCCTAATGCTCTAAAGGGGCATAGTAAGCTTTTTTTTCTGCATTTCACAGCAGTGTGAGCCCTAGACAAGATCAGGACTCAAATGGGGTCATTTTTTCTACTACTCCTCAGCAGCCCTTGCCAAGATTAAGCTTCCTTACTGTCTCTCTTTGCAGCTAGATATTTTCCATACCTTGATCTCATACTAGCTTTGCTTCTCTCACTTAAAATCCCTTTTCCTTTTGTTACTCGTAAGATATTTACCCCACCTTCTTTAGTTCACATGGATCGACACCCAGGAGTGAAGTTTAAGATGAGAAGTCGTGAGAGAGTTGTCACTGAGAGGACAGAAGCAAATATTTCAGAACATTATCCTTACTGTAAGCCTGCACCAGTCCTGCACCAGTTCGCTTCTGGATTTGACTGGGAGCTGGATCTGGTCCATGAGTTTACTGCCTCTGTCTCTACAATCCCACCCACCATAAAGCTTGTGGCAGAGGGAAGGGGGAAAAGTAAACCAGACAAAAGCAGCACAGTTTCACCCTGCCTCGTGTTGGAAGTGGTTCACTCTCTACGTTAGGGCCTGGCAAGGGCATGGCCCTGCTTTAGGGTGGAGGACCACTCTAGATGCTGTTTGGAGCTCCCTCTGGAGATGGTGAACGTGCTGGGCAATGCTGAGGCTGCATAGGGGCAGGTGACAGCAAAGGCTTCCCTCCTCCCTCCTCACTGTGTGTGGGCTGCTGGTGCTCGAGTAACGAACAGTCCTTATTCTGATGGAAAGAAGAGACTTCAGCTGTAGATGACATTACAAGGAGGGGAGAAGTTTTCACCTACCAAGAGCTGGGAATGTAAATGATAGCCTGAGCATTCACAAATATCTGCCCACACCGAGACATTGTGCCTGGCCCGCAGCATCCCATTCAGCTCCATCAGTCACAGATCAGAGATACAGCCAGAGACCTTCTTAGTTTCCTTAATTCCTCCTCTCCATTTCTTAAGGATTTATCCCAGACTTCTTTCTTGAAATTTGGCTGGACACTTTTTTCCTTTCCATGTTCTGAACATGCAGCCATCACGACATGGGTTGGTATCACCCTCTAGGGAATTGTCTAGTCTCTCTCTCTTAGTATTATTTCTTTCCATGATCTTTTCTCTGTGAAAAATATTGTGTGGATTTTTTTTTTTTTTTTTTTTTTTACTCTAGCTCTTCTTGTACTGAGCATCTTTGCTAGCAAAGGCAAGGTCTAAGACATATATTCCTTGTTCTGGGAGAAAGATGAATTTATCACTAAAACAGAGATGCACATAAGCCTGTAGCCCAGTATCTGTGACTGGTTGAGTAAAGATGATGTGTCTGAGTACCCTTTCCCGTGAGGTTTCATCTGCATCTGAATGTTGTGCCTCTGGCCTAATCTATACCATTAAAGGCAAAACCACAAAACTCCTCATTGTCCATGACCAAGCAATATAATAATCAGGTCACTGCCTGCTTTCTAGTCAGAGGGGTATAATTCCACTGGAGTCAGATTTATACCAATATCAGTGAGAGCAAAATTAGGTTCCCCCTATAGTTGCCGTTAACCTTTACCAGCATCACCTACTGGTACTGAGATAGTAGCATTAGCAAATGCAACACAAGGCTGATCTTCAACAGCCATCCTCTCATTTACTTTTTGCTGATTTATCGCTTCCCTAATGACACAGCAGTTTTCCCCTTTAGTTTCTTCTTATTATTTCTTACTGGTATTAGTGTTATTGTGCGAGAAAATGAACGTGGAGAACTGACCTCATCTCAGCACAGCATATTGTTTTCAGGGGTTCAGAAACACTGCACAGAATGGACAGTTTCCATTTCACCGATGTTCAATCACCGGCATTTGTCTTTTGTATCCCAGAGCAATTGCATAACTCTAATATTGACCTTAACCAGAGCCCTTTGTTTCTCACCCTAACAGCCAAAAGCATTAAAAATGCGTGTTTACTTAATTTGTCCTGGCATGCAGTGTAATTACAAGCAGTTTGTTTTCTCTGTTGTAAAATATGGGCTAGAGAAGGAATAAAGTAATGTGGAAAATTAACATTGTGATGTACTGTATAGTGGAATAACACTAAAAACACTTAGCTGTGTTAGTACTGGAGGTGCTATTTGTGTTGTATGCAAGAGCAATAAAGAATTAAATGCCTCTTTCGAAACTATATTTGCATGATTTTCAACTGCAGTAAAATTAATCTGAGCTGCCTCCAAGTACGAAAGAAAAAAAAAAAAATCCAAGTGCAAATAGAACTGCGCCGCGCTCACGCAGCCTTTAAAGTTGTACTTTTCTATTTGGTGGGTTCCAGCACACCATTTTCTGATGTTTGTGATTCTGACAGAGCCAGACCAGGCACGTGCATTTAAAGATTCCTATACTGTGTATAAAGATTCCTATACTGTGCCTAGCACTTCAGAAAGCTGTGCCTTAGGTGTGGTTATAGTCGTGTCGACAGGACCTGCCACCTGATGTGACAGCAGGTCTGGACGTGGAGGAGGCTGTGGTGTGGCAAGGTAATTTGCCTCGTTTCTTTATCAAGTACTAAGTGCTGTCATAATTACAGAAGTATAATCAGTTAAAGCTATCAGAGTTAGGGGAGTGTTGCCTCTTTGCACCCATATAGCCAAGAGTGAAAAAATTTCTCTATTTTTTTTTGCTATTCGTTTTTTTGCCTCTGCCTTCCCTTTCGTACTTTCTGCGGAAGAGTTCAGATAATGAAACAATAGGAGCTCCATTTCCCACCATTTATATACATTGGAAGTGTTAAAAAATTAAAATAGAATGGGAAAAAGGCATACAAAATCACTCTGATATGACTGTAAGAGGATTTTTTTCCTCAATAAAGGTTTTCCACCAAAGCTATTTGTTAAAAAATAGACTTCTGGGTGAAAGTAACATTCGAGCCCTTGTTGTGTTATTTTTCTTTTTCCCCTTTTTTTTTCTTTTTTCATTTTTTTCTTTTTTCTTTTTCTTTTCCTTTTTCTTTTTCTTTTTCTTTTTCTTTTTCTTTTTCTTTTTCACCTTTTTTTTCTTTTTCTTTTTCTCTTTCTTTTTCCTCTTTGTCTTTTGGTGGTGTCCTTTTTTTTCTCTTTCTTTTTTTCTCTCCCTCTTTGTTTGTGTCTTTGTCCTTTATTCTCTCCTATCTTTCTCCCCCTCTCTTTTTGTCCCTTTTCTTCCTCCTTTTTCTTTTCTTTTCTCTTTCTTTTGTCTCTTTGTCTTCTCTTCTTTCCTCTTTTTTTTTTGTGGCATAACCTGCCCCATGCAAAAGAATAACAACTTGCTTTCCTAGTGTGAGACAGCCACTCTCTGCAAAAAGGGATGCTCAGTCTCCTTGTTTCTGGCCTCTGTGCAAAAGAGTTTATCCACTTTGTCATCCAATTCATTTATATTTTTTAATAACAAGTTGGGATGAGCCTGCAAGACACAGGAGCTTTTAACAGCAGTGGAGAAGAAATCCAGCTTTAGCCTACTGCAGACTGAAGCTAGGAAAGTCATTAGATTAACCTCTCTTGACAGGTCAGGCTCAGCAAATATTCTTAAAAATAACTCTTCCAGTAATTTATGACCTTTGGGGAGCATAATCAATAGTGTTAAGAGGAGAGGCAGCCAGACAGCACTTCCTGGTAGGAGAAAGTTTCTTGTCTTTGTAATGTTTGCATTCTGTCTGCTTGTATGCAATAAGCCTGACTTGCCAGTGATATCATACCCTTTTTACTCCACCAGTTTGGGAGACACACATTTTTATTGTCAATTTACCGTCTCCTCTGTTATTTCATACAGTATCTAATTCCAACAAAAACCAATGCACAAATGTGATTACAAAGGAAGGGGAAAATGCACAGATCATTTTCTTCCACATTCCCTCTAACCTCTCTGGATCGTTTGAGGGAGAATGGTCCTCTGCCCCAGGATGTCGTAATGCAAAGTCTTAAACATATACTTCATTTTAATGCACTGTGAGCTGCTTATAGTGCTTAATTAAGCACATTCTTACGTCCCCCTAAGATCAGTGCCTAGGGGAATTTTATGTTCTGCATTTTTTTGTAAAATCGAATAAACCACGCAAGGTTTGAACATGCAAGTGACAACAAAACTTCTGTATTTGTTAATCATCTTAGTGCTTTTTACCACTGGTGAGATTTCCCCTAGCTTTTTATACAGTGAAGAGCATTGTCCTGGCTATTCAAACATAGAGTCATTCCTTCAGGGTTCAGTACTGGAGTCCCATTTTCTGAAACTGGAGACCCTCAGGAGGATACATTGATTTCAGTGGGGCCTCACGTTTGCTGTCTATATGCACATGCTCTACCCACAAGGACCCACCTGAGGCAGGACCTCTGCCCATCTTTCTCTGCAAGGACTTGTAGGGACGTAGGAAAGGATGCAGCACATCACACTGTAACATGATACTGCACTTACTTTGGCCCCACTCAGAGAATTGCTGGATGGTGGCTTTTCCAGTGTTCTTGGAATGGAAAGTTTGGAAACTCAAAAGAATAAAAATAATTTAGCTGAAGGGGAAACCTGGGCAGTATCAAAAGCGACTACAGAGCTCTGGAGGACAGTAGTGAAGGGCACGGGGATTCAGTTGGTTTTCTGCTCAACCCTGCTGATTCGGGAAAAGTGTGTGCGGCCCTGGAGGGAAGAGAGGCCCAAAAAAGCTGGTTAATATTCAGAGATCATCTCCACAAAGCTCAAGAGCAGTCCATCCCAGTGAACAGAAAGTTAGACAAAAATGCCAGGAGGAAGGTGTGGAGGAACGAGGAGCCCCTGGCTATACTGAAACATGAAGAGGAAGCATACAGAGGGTGGAAGTAAGCATGGGCAATCTAGGAGGAATGGAGAGACATTGTCCGAGCATCCACTGGTGAAGTTGGGAAAGCTATAGCCCAAATGGAATTGAATCTGCCCAGGGATGTCAAAGATAATAAGAAGGGCTTCTGTAAATGCAGAGGTGACAAAAGGAAGACCAGGGATAATGTGGGCCCATTGCTTAACAAGATGGGGGACCTGGTTACACAGGACATGGAAGAAGCTGAGGTACTGGATGCCTTCTTTGCCTCAGTCTTTACTAGCATGACCGGCCTTCAGGAATCTCAGAGAGCAGGTGGAAAGCTGGAGCAAGGAAGATGTACCTTTGGTGGAAGAGGATGAGGTGAGGGAACACTTAAGCAAACTAGAGATTCATAAGTCCATGGTCCCTGGTGGGATGCACCCACGGGTGCTGAGGGAGCTGACAGATGTCATTGTGAGGCCACTTTCAATAACCTTTGATTGATCATGGTGGCTGGGAGAGGTGACTGAAGAGTGGAGGAAAGCAAAAATCACGCCTGTCTTCAAGAAGGGCAAGAAGCAGGACCCAGGTAACTACAGGTCTGTCAGCCTCACTGTGATCCCTGGGAAGGGGATGGAGTAGCTAACCCTGGAAATCGTTTCCAGGCACATTAAGGACAAGGAAATCATCAGCAGTAGTCAGCACGGTTGCAGCAGGGGGAATTCATGCTTGACCGACTTGATAAACTTCTACAATGAAATGACTGCTCTGCTAGATGAGGTGAGAGTAGTAGATAGTGTCTACCTCAACTTCAGTAAGGTCTTTGACACTGTCTCCCATGAGATGCTCATAAACGAGCTGTTGATACAGGGTGCTGGATGGACAGTGAGGTGGATGGAAAACTGGCTGAATGGCTGGGCCTGGAGGGTGATGATCAGTGGCACAAAGTTTAGTTGGAGGCCAGTAGCTAGCACTGTACCTCAAAGGTCAATACTGGGTCCAATCCTGTTTAACATCTTTGTTAGTGATCTGGATGATGGGGCAGAGTGTACCCTCAGCAACTTTGCAGATGACGAAGAGAAGAGAAGAGAAGAGAAGAGAAGAGAAGAGAAGAGAAGAGAAGAGAAGAGAAGAGAAGAGAAGAGAAGAGAAGAGAAGAGAAGAGAAGAGAAGAGAAGAGAAGAGAAGAGAAGAGAAGAGAAGAGAAGAGAAGAGAAGAGAAGACTGACAGGCCAGAGGGTCATGCGGTCATCCAGAGGGACCTTAACAGGCTGGAGAAATGAACTGACAGGAACCTAATGAAATTCAACAAAAAGGAATTATGAAGTCCTGCACTTAGGAGGAACAACCCTGTGCATGAATATATCTTGGGGCCACCCAGCTGGAAAGCAGCTCAGCAGAAAAGGATCTGGTGGTTCTGGTGGGCACCAAGTTGACTGTGAGCCAGCAATGTGCCCTTGCTGCAAAGAAGGTTAGTGGTATCCTGGACTACATTAGGCTGAGCAAGCTGGGACTGTTTGGTCAGAGAAGGAAGGCTCCGGGGGGAATCTTGTTACAGTATATAAATACCTGAAGAGAGGGTGCAAAAAGGATGGAGCCAGACCCTTTTCAGAGGTGCCCAGTGACAGGACCAGAGGCAACAGGCACACACTGAAGCAGAGGGGATTCCATCTGAACATCAGGAGACACTTTTTTCCTGTGAGAGTGGCTGAGCACTGGCAAGGGTTGTCCAGAAAGGTTGTGACATCTCCATCCTTGGAGATATTAAAAAGCCATCTGGACATTGACCATGGGCAACTTGCTCTAGGTTGCCCTGTTTGAGCAGGGGGGTTGAAAATGATGAACTCCAGAGGTCCCTTCCAACTTCAACCATTCTGCAATTCTGCAGTTCTTTGAACATGCAGCTCTTGGAAGCCTATGGAAGCTTATCATGAACGGAAAGAGTGAACACCCAGCTGTGCTCCAGGTCTCCCTCTATACTTTGTGGCACAAAATCTCTTGTACTTCCTGTTGAACACAGCAGTTTTCTTCTATAAGTAGTGATGTTGACAGCCTTACCACCAAAATTAGCTCCTGCTAGGCTTTGCCATACTTCTACCTGGGGTTTTCTGAACAAGTACGTGCCCGTATGCTCTTTATATTTAGGCTGATGATTCTGAAAAGCACCAGATCTAGCCCACATGCATTACACAGGTAGTCATCATGTTCACTTTAAATCCACAACACCGCTGGTCTGCACATGCACGGAGGATGTCATTGGGTTTTCAAGACCCGGGCTGTAGCTCAGCCAGAGGAATAGGTCTGTCTAGATGGCAGGAAATCCTGAAAAGATGCAACAAACTCATCACGTTTCTGAGGTGGAAAAGGACACAATGTGTTTTGAGAAACCATTTGCCTTTAATCAGTGAGAATTTTTTAAAAACGCTGAACATAAATGATATGGCAATATTTTCAACATATTGCCACTGCTTTATGATGAGAAATAGAATCTTGTAGATATTGTAATTACTAACAAGGATCAGCAAAACAAAGTTTAAAAATAGATAATTTTTAATTATGATCTCTGAGCTCTCCAAGAGCTTGTTTCCCTAATTACCACCATTACACAGTGCATTAATGGTCAGCAAGGCTGAAGATCAACACCCAAAAAATCTGCAGCACACAATACAGCTTCAGATGCCCAGAAATAAATACATAATGTCTTAAGACTGAAATGGAACATTATAATAATCTACTTTGGCTGCCTGAATAACAACGAATGAAACACTTCACCCAGTAATTCCTGTATCACACTACTGAAGAACAGTCAATTCATGACTGAGATTTCCCTGCCTTGAGTAATTACAAAATGAAATTGCTCCTTTTGAAGAAACAAAGAGAAAAAGAATAAGTGAAAAGCTATTTCAAAAGCCAGAAATTTTACTTACTGTACTATGTAAAAAAAAAAAAACGGTAAAAAAAAACTTGAGTTTTTATCCTCAGGGTAGTTTTCATTTTGTTGTTGCATTTAATAGAGCAAACCCAAATAATTTACCTAATAATTTAACTTGTCAGCTGTGGCCCGTGTGACTTCTGGGAATTTTTAAAAACTCAGCTTATATCAAGGATGCAATAGTTTCTGTCAGTTACTATTGCAGCGTACTTATCAGAACTGAAGGAACCCATAAGTAACTGGAAGAAGTAAAGAAACAGGCACACAAATGCTATCTTGCTCCTTATATAATGATGTAGGATGCAATTAAATTTTATTATCCTTTAGGAGGGATTATAAGAGTCAGTTGTGACTTCAGAGTTGGTCATATCATCATCCTAAACATATGGCAACAACAAAAAATCAGTGGCATCTACTGTCTTTTGTAGCTCAAGCAGCAACATTCTCTCCTTCCTTTTGATAAATTATAGGGCCAATACTGCAGTTGTATTCCAATCCAATGTATTTCCACGCATGAAATTCCTGTTTTCTTTTGTGGAGAATTTGCAATACCAAATCCTAAAAAACATTCACTCAGCAGGGCTGAAGTGAATCTCATTAAAGTTCATTTTGCTATTCTTTAGAATATGGATGCTTTTTTTTTTTTTTCCTATTTTTGACACAAGGTTCATCAGATCTTTAGGCCTTCTAAAATGTCTCATCTTCTGAAAAATGTCTCATCTTTTATGGTCTGTAGTCAACATAAGTTTATCATCCTTATCCGACCACGTGCATCATGTATTCATATTCTTACATAACGTTTGTCAGGTACAACACTGGCCAATGTAGCAAAGGACATTCTCTTTCTTTCAAGTCAGGTTGATTTCTTAGGTCAGCAAGTAAGAGTTGTGCTTTAAAAAGTTGAGAAGACAAGAATATATTCCAGCTCTCTGTCTCTTATAAACATCCTTTCTCTTCCACATCTTCGTGCATCTGTAGATGGATACGTGCCATGGTAAGTTCTTTTCCCACGCTTATATTTTCTCAAGTTGAAATAGCAGCAGATCTTGGACAACTAGAATGCAATTAGTTTGATTTTTTTTTTTTTTTTAATGCCACTTTGGCATCTCTAGCATCCAAGGTACTAACATCTGAAGGAGAAGTCTGCATGATTTCCTCCATCAAGGAGATACACTTTTACTCTCATCCGGCACTGCATTTCCTGTGTTCATTGACAGCACTTTTCACCGTAGATTTTGAAAGAGAAGATTTTGTCCATGCAGTGCAAATGAATGATTCTGAAATTCGGTGCTGGCAAGTGGCTACTGACTGCTCTTGTAACAAAGCTTTTCCATCTTGAGCTGAGTTGCATCTTTTCCCCTTAACGTGTTTTCACACGAATGGCAAACAAGTTTGTCCCTGCAAGACTCGGCACTTGTCTCATGTCTCTCCCCCAACTGATTGACAGGAAGGTCCCACGCCATCCCCACCAGTGAACTGCTTCAGTAGTTGCTGGTGTTCTTCCTTCCCAGCATGTTCTTGAATACACAGGGAAATCCTTTCAGCCTGTGTTGAAATCAAATAGTTATTTGTGCAAAGATTGGCAATGTTGAAACCGTTTGATTTGAAAGTTTTAATTTGAAAATAACCTGGAGGCTCTTAATAGACTTACTTTTCTTGTAAACATTTGATTCACAGCTGCTAAAAAAGGTTTCATCACATATGAAACTTGGGGCATCTGCTTTGTCATATCAGAATGACTATTGGGTAGGATGCCAGGATGACATGGAATAACATGAAACAATCCATCCAGCTGCATGGAAATTGTTTAAGTGTTTCTCTTGTGTGCATAATAGTGTATCCATTGGAAAGAGGAAAATCTGTGCAGACCCTGAAACAGATGTTATCTAATTCTCCTTCTCCAGTGAATGCACATAGGTGCAAAAAGCCTGTGGCTCTTCAGATTCTACGAGCGCTTGTACAGCAGCATTTTCAAAGGAAAAAAAAACCTCTGCAATGACCAGCTGGAGTTTCTACTGTTCTCCACTGAGTGCAAGTGGGAAACAGGCAGAATTCATAGCTTCTCCTTTCTCCTTACAAGTGTGTATGTTATTTTATAATACTGCTTTTGTAGGGACACTAGCCTCTTCCATTTTTGTGCTTATAAAATAACAATTCTTTTCATTCCATAAATCAATCTGGAAGCATTTCCAGGTGCTACATCAATATACTGATAGCTTTTGTGCATGAGAGATTTATTAACTAAGGCTGAAGAAAGAGGGCGAAGAGTAAGCTGGAAATACCCGGATTCCTTAAGAAGAATTGCTTGAAAGTTTTGAAGATTGGTTTGTACACCTGGGACAACTTGAATTTGCTTCATGTCATTTGAGTTGATACTAAATTCTGAACAGAAACATGCTTTCTAAATACTCGGATCAATCACTTGACCACTTGCAGACAAGTCAGAAGCCCCTTTGAAGTAAAAACCCTAATCTCAAACCTTTAAGTCATCAACAGCATGGAGGTACCCTGAAGACTATGATATTCACATGCTTAAGAGTATTAGACATGTGAAGAGATTCATCCTCCAAGCACCTCATGAAGCACAGAGGTCATAGAAATTTTATAGGTGGGAAATTGGAACAGATGTAGTCTAAATTCCTTGTTTGGGGCCACATTGGAATCCATGGCAGGACACGATGGCAAACACTGTTCTGTCAGAGCCTTCCTGGCTCAGGGATTACTCTTCCACTTCTTGTCTTGATGATGCTTTTCATTAGCTTTGCATGCCTAAATTAACTAGGAAAAAGCTTGGAGACATCAGGAACTCTCCGGTTTGCTTTTTCAGAAAACATTTGACGGGCATGGGGAGCTGCAGTTCTTTTCACACAGCCTCAGTCGTCTCTCAGCTGTTTGACAGCAGCTGACAGAGGGAAGGCACCATGCAAGTCTTAACTCAGGCTCAAATTAGGAAAAAAGAATGTTTTTTCCTATAACCTCCATCCAAAATTATAGCATGGTTCAGTTGTAAAGTGCTGATTTTTCCTAGAAGTGTATCCTAGGGCTTACTTACAGCTACTTTTTCTATTTTTGTATAGAATACATGTAGACATAGCACAGATTGATACATTTGTCCTAAGCATCAACATTTCGTAGGCCTAAATGGTTGCTTCTTGGCAAACCTACTATTTCTGTTATGTTTGAAAATCATCTTTTTAAGTAGCTCTTCCTCTGTTTTCTCAGTTCATTCCAAACCACCAGCTATTTCCCACAACAAAGCTACTTGATCATATAGGCTCCTTTGTTACACATGTATAGTTCTCATTATGTTATCTGGATTTATATTACATATAAATATATATAAATATATATTTATATTTATATAGTTCCGACGTGAATGCCCCTGGATATTTTCCCTGTAACAAAGTAAATCATAACTGTATGTGACTTATTTCAAGGGTGAGGTGGAGTGTTGCAGGTAAGAATTAAGATATACTTTCAGAGTTCGACTAGTGTAACTCCTTCCTCAGTTATGTCTGCCATTGATCTGATATGGCAGCCTGGGAAAAAAACCCAAACAAACATGGAAGAGACTAGGTTTAGCCATTCCATAATTCCTTCAACTTCACTGGCACATTCTACCGTTACTCATGGACTAAAGATACTGCTTTGAGCAACCTGGTGTAGTGGAGGGTGTCCCTGCCCATGGCAGAGGGATTGGAACTAGATGATCTTTGAGGTCCCTTCCAACCCTAAACATTCTATGATTCTATGGTTAAGTGGTAGACTTGGCAGTATTACGTTAGCAGTTGGACTAGATGATCTTAAAAGTCTTTTCCAAACTAAATAATTCTATGATTACTGAAAGTGATGGTATTATTGGACTGTAAGCATTAGCATTACCATTATATAGAGATTTCCAGCCCAAAGTGATGTGCTAGAAATAAAAAAATAAGGTTTCTGTAGAAGTACTACAGAACATCTCCAGTAAAAGTAAAGTTTTTAATTATTTGTAAGATTGCAGGGGACAGGAACTGGTGAGTATACCATTATTTTATAATGATCACATCTCCTGTTTCACAGAACATGGAAGTAGATAAAGTCATGATCCAAAGTATTTACAACTCCACAAATGTCATCAGTATGTTGTAGGAACACTGTGAAGTTTATACCTCAACCTTTTGTTGGGCAAAATGCAAAAGCATTTCAAAACATCTTCATCGATCTCTGCCACTGAAATGCAGTTGCTTCTAGATTTACTTGGAAAAGTAGCTGCTAAGTGCCGCACGAAGATAAGGTGAACAGGAATATTACAGTTCACTTTTGAGGAGAATATTGGTCAAATCTTTTCTAAAATTCAACCAAAACAGAACAGTGGGCTAAGATTTCTTCTGAGATTTGATATATGTGATGCATATATCATTGCTAGCTGTATATGCATCCCTACAAGAACTGGTGTAATGCTGGGCTGCTGCAAAGCAAGTTTTATTTAACTATATACTTGGCTTGGTTGGACTTCAGTTTTACATTTCAATATATTTAACATCTCTGCATGTGCACTGTCTCTTCCAGGTGCAATGTTCACTTGTGGAAAGACATAAAAATCATCCAGACTTTGCCCAAAGAAAGCTATTTATTGGGCTAACTGTATTTCAGACCGCTTCCTCTCCAGGTGATTTGCCAGGGTTAATCCACAGAATCCATGTGTACTCAAGTTCTTACTTGCCCCAGGACTTTCGAAATAGAGGAAGTCTGATCCTCTGATTAGCTGCTGGCTGTAACACAGTATCAACTCCTCAATTTATAGCACATATGACTGAGAACAGTTGAAATGCATCTTAACGATATATGGAAAATATTGCAAGAGTAGTCACAGCATAACGTTCTCAAATTGTGGGTTTGCTGGAGAGGGAATATAAATACCTGCTGAACACCTTGGGAGTAAATTCTCCTGGCAAGAGCTCAGGTTTACATTTCAAGTTCACCCCAGAGAAACGGCTTTTTCTTATTCACGCCATGAATGATAACGTCACAATAGAGTTACAAGCTGTTTGTGCTCCTATGGCTTTTTTCCTGAACTTCTTAGATTCCTACAGCTGAAGGGACGAACTGATGTCTCTCTGTGTGTGTCTCATAAATAACTCCAGATGTAGCCAGAAAGTCTGAGTCTCAGATGTTTTCCTTTTGTGCTTTAGTCATCAGTAGATACAAATAACGTTTAAGCAAGGTGTAACTCGTTTGGTGGTTCAGGCTGAACATAAGGATTGTGAACGTCATGATTCCAGGTCTTTAAGAAGAAGAAGTTTTATAACTTTTTTCTAAGAGGTGGATCAGCATAGAACCAGAACAGCTGACAAATTCTATGGCACTCTGTAGCAACAAAATGATGTGAAGAGGCATAGTTAAGTAGAAGAAATTTCTATCATTATTTATTAAAATGCAGGGGAGAAAATACAATTTTGTTGCAGAACAGCAGAAATTTTTGAGCGACTCTACACGTAGACAGTTTGTGTTCACTTCTGAGCATAAAGACACACACTTGAGGGATGCAAGTGGAGATACACATCTGAGAGAGGTACCTAAATTCAACATGATAGATCTGAAGCTCAATCAAAAATATAGAATGGTGCAAGAACAGCCACAATGAAACTATTAAAATTAAAACATACAAAATGGAGTAAAAGCGTTTTAACCTTTGAATGTCTAAGAATAAAGCCAAATAATATGCAATCCTTTAATTTATTCAAAATATATTCTCTTATCATAATAAATCTAGTGGAGGGAATGATTGAGATGGCCAGGTTGGATGAGGCTTTGCACAACCTGATCTAGTGGAAGGTGTCCCTGCCCATGGCAGGGGGGTTGGAACTGGATGATCTTTAAGGTCCCTTCCAACCCGAACCATTCCATGATTCTATGGGAAAAATGATATTGAAATGAAAAATGTTTGATTTAATGATTACCGATTTTTTATTATATCTTAAACCTAATACTTGATGTTTAAGGTTGTCTGTGTTCTAGTGAGTGGAAAAAAAAAAAAAAGCTGAAAACATTAAATAACACTGTAAGACAGAATATATGTGATTTAAATTAAGAACAGGTATTTTCCTCAGGAAAATCCTTTTAAACAGAGTTTCCCAAACCTTGTCAGGTAGCAAGCCATTCCTATGTCTCAAATGTCTTTTGTATTACTGTGCTTACCTGATCAGACTTTTAACTGGTAACACAATAAAAGTAACCTCAGTGACATAAAACTTCGTATAGTTCTGAAGTGCAGCTGTGAATCACCTAGCACGTAGATCACTTAGGATGGGTTTGCAATCATAATTTTAAATTAAAATAATTAAAAAAAAAATTTCTACTGCATTTCTCAAGTTATTTCTAGTGAAATATCCCGCTGTTCATTTCCAGATGCACTTTACAGAAAATCACGTTGTCTACGTGCAAGCGATTCTGAAAATTTTGGTCTACAGAGTTTAAATAGTAATATGGGAAGATGTCTGTCCAACTGCATGAGGAACAAGGCTTTGCTAAATCCAGATGCAAAATCCAGCATCTATGCAAAACACTGAATATCCAAACAGTATTCAGAATTGAGTTAAACTTGCTGTTATTTTCTCGATTATTCTACAGAGATATAAAGTGAGTAAACAAGTTGAAAATCACGTTGAAAGGGAAAACCACATGCGACCTCAGGCTCCCACAGAGCAAAACTGATTCTTGAAGAAAAAAGTGGGTGCATTAGAATTTTCGCTACTGCAAAATATTACATTAAACCAGGGGAGAAGTTACACTTGAAACCAAAAGTGGAGGGAGCATGTAGCTGACATTTCAACAAATCAAAAAAAAAAAAAATTTCCCTCTAAACATTTGAAACTATCAGAATTGGAAAGGCAAATGAAAAGAAAACCCATGATCAGCAACATTGGAAAGCTGATATTAAAACAGCACTCTAGAGTTCCCTGAAAAGACCCATAGATCCTAGAGCATCTAAGGAAATCATCTTAGTAGAGCTCTTTGCAATGTTCCTTGGCTACACAGGTCCTTGAGGATCCTGCTTCCCTGTATGACTTGGCTGAAAATGGACATCAATACTCCTTGCTCTGCGCTAGGATCATAGGAGGAATTTTCAGTGTCAAGAGTTAAAAAGAAAAGAATGATTTTGTCTTCTTGATCAATGACTACAATACAAATGAAAGGGTAAACACTGTAAATTAAGAGCTATGGCAGTTGCTGAAGTATAAGAGATCAAATGAAAGAAGTAATATCAAATGTAACTCAGTAAGAAAAACCAAAATGCATCCTGTGAATGTAAACAGATATGATCGATCAATCGTTTATGGTGCCGCTTGGTCTTCCTGAGGTTGTGGTTCTAGCAAGGTCAACAACTAGATCCAAGGACCCTGATTATGAATCCTGGGTATCCCTTTTCATTGCAGTACATCCAATGTGGATTGTAAAACATCTTGTTCTGACCATGTGTTTGATTTAGAAATGGGTAGGTCTATATGGAAGGTGGTCCCCATCACTTTGTTCTTTTATGGGATTACCTACTGGGCACTGAGACAAGTAAAATACATTTTACTCACTCAGCATCCTACTTCTATTTAATTTTGTAACCCTGTGGTTTTTTTTTTTGTAACCCTGCTTTGGATGAAAAGACAGTATACGTTTCCTTACTTAAGCAGAACTTCCACAGATTGTTTTCAGCTGGAATTTCGCTGAAAGGGAGATGAATATAACTCAGATGAATACAGCTTGAAGAATTGTAAAGAGCACTGTGCTATGTGTCAGCTTTGAATAACTTGTTACCAGTCTCTTTGTACTTGTCTCACTTAGGATATGATAGGGCAGGCCTGTGGAAACCAGAATGGAATATTCACATTTCAGCATTTTTAGAAGTAACTTCCTATTTCATGTAGTTTATTTTTGTTTTGGTATGCAACAACATTAAAAAAATTAAACTTTTTAGAGACTTTATTTTGAATATGGAACTGAAAACCAACTTGATAATAAACTCGAATGCACTAAATCAGTTCACTAAACGTGTAAGCTGCATGCATTCTCTTAGTAAAATGTGTTTTATAGAATATGGCTAAGTAAAAATGTCCAAACGTTAAAGGAAGTATAGAGCTTAGAAAACAAAAACTTATCAGTTCTCTTTCAGCTTTAGTCCAAATTTCTTATTAAGAATAAGCTTAATTTGAGAAACTGTAGGCTGTCATTTTCACAAAACAGTCCTCCTTCTGTAAGAAAGCCAAAGTCTTTAAACTGAAATTAATTTGACAGAAAAAAAAAAAGTAGGTTTTCAAGTAATGGATGTTTTTTCCTGGGAGGTGAGGGGGAGGGGGGAAAGCACGTCGTGGTATTTTAGTTCAGAATGACTTTCTGGTCACAAGAAAGAATCCAGGGTAAAATGATTAAAATTGTCATATAAAATTTCATGAGATAACGTCCATAACTTCTGTTCAACTCTGCTAAGCTGTTTTCTATTAAAAGGAGACAAGCAATCAGGTTGAGGAGTTAATCACGTATTTTTGATTGTCTGGACAAGTGAAAGTGATCCAGGAGACATTGTCCCAAGGACCATGGACAGTTCCAGGGCTGGAGCGGCCCCGGGAAGGCTCGAGGTCCCGGAGGGTGCAGATCTGGAGATGGATCCCTGCGAGGGCACAGCTCTCATCTTGGTCCTTCTGGTTATACATCCATGTCCACAAACAAATACGTGTCTTTTATCTCATTTCATGTATCGTGTAAATTTTCTATTCAGTAGTTAACCAAAAATACTTCTGGCTTCTACTTGCTTTTGGCAGATTGCAATTTATTTTTCAGTTACTCATTACTTACTCTCTCTCTACTTAAAAAACAAACAAACAAATTAAAAAAAAATCATAACTTTCTGATATCTTGGTGTGTGTGATGTTGCTTTTCTTTTCTGTTCTTTGACATCTTCCTATTCCTGTGTTCATCTTTGGAGACTTATTGGATGCTTGGTTCTCTTTCCTGTCCTGATAATCCTCCTGACTACTCTGCTCACCACCTGTCCATCAGCAGGTTCAAAACACTTCACATCCAATGCTCACAGAAATTCAGACACCCAATTCTACTTCTTTATTGGCTATAAATATAGATTAACCTCAGCTGATTCTTCCAGCACGCATATTTGTTTCACCCAATCTCTCACTGTATTCCCTCCACCACTTGGAAATATTCTGTAAATTGTTATTTTTAATTTTTTAACTTGAAATATAGCTATTACTGTTACCACACATTCTCTGCCCCATCAAGGGATATAATAAGCATCAAGTTGACTTATTGGGAAGAAGTGGTGAAAAAAGGTGAATGCATTTCAAAGCACGATGTTGAAAAAATGAGAAAAAAATGTGTTGGATGTGAAATACCATTTCTAGACAGTTTAGCTGTCCCAAACAAGATATGAAAAAAACCTGAACCTAAACAATAGGTAATAGACCTCATCTCAAGGTCTACTGCATGGTCTGCTTGTGCATTGAAGGCAGAATAACAGATAGGGGGTCAAGTGAGAGACAAATATGGGCATGATACATGGCTTCACACCATGGTTGTAGGGATTCACTGACCTGCACTGCAATGCCAAGTATATATTCTTGTACCCAGACTCTGCGTGAGTGTGTATAGACTCCCTCTTCTTTTTTTTTTTTTTTTTTTTTTTTTTTTTGTGGAAAAAGCCTACATTCCCCATTCTTTCTCCCCGTTTCTTTTGTGTTACAAAAAAAAATTCTTGCAAAATTACATATGCTAATGACATTTTAAGCAAAGATGAAATGCAGAATGTAAGTCCTAAAGTAAGGGCTCACTATTAAAAAGGCAAAACCAGAACTCAAACTCTCAGCTACTTTAAAATCAAGCATTGATAGCAGAAACTCTTTTCAATCTTTTTTTTATTAGTCTTTATAAATGGCAGTGATATTGAGGTATTCTGATTAACATTTTTACCAATCATGTTTCCATATGCCCAACCTATTACAAACACTAAAATCAAAGGGAACATTATTTGCCTATTTAAGTGAATATCATATCAAGCTTTCTACATGGAAAATGTGGATGTTTAACCTTTTTTTCCCCCCTTTTTTTGGTATTCACTAAAAGTAGTACTGGTTTCTTCTACGCTTATAATTGTTCATGCTTTTCTAGAACTGAATTTGAACTTTCCAGAAAGCATTATTTTAAAGTGTCTATAGTAAAGGGAGCAAAGAAAATGAGGTAGTAAAAATAATCTGTACATAAAAAAAAAAAAGAAAAAACAACTCACATGTTCCCCTAATTACATGCCTTCTTGGCTAAGACCTGGTTTAAAATCGTTCAGGTTGGTAAGGCTTTACTGGAGCCCTGAGCAAGCACAGAGAAAAGTGGAGTTTAACTCTACTTTCCCTCTTCGGGGAGCACCGTTACTGTGCAGTGGGTAGTTACGGGGTTTACTGGTGATGATTGTGAGCACCAGTGATGTGACTGGGAATGAAAATGTTCCCTTTCATCATGGCTGTGGTATTTCACGGTTCCTGTTTAGATTATCTGTCTCTGTTTTGTCTGTGAAATTGTGGAATCATAGAATCATAGAATGGTTAGGGCTGGAAGGGACCTTCAAAGGTCATCTAGTCCAACCCCCCTGCAAGGAACAGGGATATCTCCAACTAGATCAGGTTGCTCAGGGCCTTGTCCAACCTGGCCTTGAATGTCTCCAGGGATGGAGCATCCACCACCTCTCTGGGCAACCTGTTCCAGTGTTCTACAACTCTCATGGTAAAAAATTTTTTCCTAATACCCAACCTGAATCTACCTCCCTCTATTTTAAAACCATTACCCCTTGTCCTATCACAACAGGCCCTCCTGAACAGGAGGAGACTAATAAATAAAGAGCACCATATTTTTTTGGCCTCAGAAGCAGCATATTGGATTGTTTGTAGATATCTTGTATGCAGTTATATATAGAAACTATCAAGACCTACATGCTCACTTCATAGAGAAAGTAAGCAGATTCTGTCCAAATATTCACTGTCTGCCAGGTTAGCAGAGTTCTCCCTTTCGACAAGTTTGATCAAGTCCAACAAGCTGTGGAGAACCTTCAGGTAGATTTTGCAGTTGATAAAAAGAAAGAGGTGTGTGTGGCACTGAGTGAGACAAAGGCATTTCTTGTAGCCTACACTGTAGCAAGTCACTGGTGATGACTTTAGAGAAGGATGTTGTTTCTCTCTTCCACATTTGTTGTTGTCTCTTCAAAATGCACAAGAAAACAGCAACAGAAGAGAAGTGAGGAAATAATCAACAACATCAGCTAGGATATCTGGACGAAAAAATTCCTGCCCTTGTGTTGAGAAGGTGGTAGATGTGAATCTTACTGGTGGTGTTTAATTGTTATTTTAGCACAGTAGAGAGAGCTGTGTGTGGTTTGCATCCCTTGCAGCAGATTCAGTGAGAATGGGAACATCTGGCAGCATTCAGAAAGACAGTAAGAGATACCAGTTGTGGTAGTCTAAGACAGATCTTGGCACAAGATAGTAGAGTCAACTTAACGAGGTCTCTGGAGTTCGCTTCTCGTGTATGCGTTACCCAAATATAACATTAAGTTTTCTGGAAACTTTATATCCAGAAAGTCCTCTTAGCTTGGTTTTGGTAAAGCTAAATAAGTTTGATTCTTCTCCATGGAAGATTTGAGGTCAAAACAGGAGTCTCCCTGCTGCTGTTCCATGATGCCTACTTTCTGGCTCCGAGCAGACACAATGCTGACTGCCTCAGCAACCAAGAACTCCAGTGCCAGACTGTGCTGTGTTAACAGTTCCTTGTTGGAAGGTTGCTACCTCAAAAAAAGGGACATGGGCATATTGTCTTTGAACTCTGACAGTTCTTAGGTCCTGAAATAGTTCACTGAGGACTCCAGTGGATGGTCAGACACAAGTCAGAACAGCCCTAAGGTTGAGCCCTAATTTTCCAAGATGCATGATGTTGGGGTGCATAATGAGTCAGAGTAGTTCTCCTTATCCTCAGATTCTGCACCACAACTAAACCAGCATTTTGGCTATTGTTGAGCAGTGCTGGAATAGCATTGTTGTTGTTGTTGTTTTTAATTTGAATTTGAATTTGAATTTTTCCCACACTGCCTCCCCCAGTGAGTAGGCTGGGGGTGAGCAAGAGGTTGGGAAGGGACACGGCTGGGACAGATGACCCCAACTGACCAAAGGGATATGCCAGACCATATAATGTCATGTTCAACAATAAAAGCTGGAGGAAAGGAGGAAGAAGAGGGGATATTTAGAGTTATGGCTTGATGAAGCCCTGCTTTCCAGGAAGTGGCCAAACATCTGCCTGCCAGTGGGAAGTGGTGAATGAATTCCTCGTTTTGTTTTGCTCACATGTGCAGCTTTTGCTTCACCTATGATACTGTCTGTATCTCAACCCATGAGTTTTCTTGCTTTTGCCTTTCTGATTCTCTCCTCAGGCCCACTGGGGGCAGGGTGTGAGGAAGCAGCTGTGTGGGAGCTTGGCTGATGTCTGGGGTCAACCAATCGCAAGACCTCAGAATAACTGAATTCCTGAAGACAGTCTGAAGTTTTGAATGAAAAGCAAAAAACATGAGGCCAAGCTACCTGAATTCAGCATGATCTCTTCTCTAGGCAACACAATCTTGCACAGAATATGGTGGCTGGAGACAAGTTTGGCCCATTCTCAGAGAGTTATAAAACTCACAAAACTTGATTTTTGATCTTTGAAGACCTCAAGTGAGACTTGGGGCATGTTCCTGTTATTTATAATCAATCCATGAGATTTGACCTGATATGAAATCAGTCAAGACTTCTGTCTTAAATATCTACAGTGCCTGTTTTAAGCAGCCTAAATCATGTAACTAAAACAGAAGCATTTTTACATGATGAATTTTCTCAAGTTCATTGACTTACACATACGTCTCCTTTGAAACAATTTTTTACTGAATGTGCAGGATTGCTCCTTATGAGGAGTTTGTCTCTGAGGACAACTTGGGGAAGAAGATGAGCTATGGAGCCACATGAAAGGTGAAGAGGAGTTGTTGACTGGCAAGCATTAGAACAGTCAGCCAGAATTCCTGAATAATGCTGACTTTTTATGTCACTGCTACATCAACTTTTTGTGCTCCCAATTAGGTGTCCCTTTCTGCTGCTCAGACCTGTCTGCAGTGGAAAGAAGGCCATGGCTGTAAATCAGTTTCTGTCCTTCCCCTTTTGGATGATCAATGAGCTAAGAGTTGAGAACACAAAGACAAAGATTTCTAATGGAGCAGAAAACAGCTGTTAACATTAAAATAAAGATTCTTGTTTTGTTTGGTTTTGTTTTTTTCAGTACAAACATCAAATGCAAAAGTAAATTTATGTGCACGTTTTGACACAAAGTGGGTGCATTCCAAATGCTCTTGCTCCATTCCTACCTCAGCTGAGGTCTGTGGTGCATATAGCCCTCCACTAGAATGTCTCACAACCCCGCACAATGTTTTATCTTTAACAAAAGATCATGTTGTGGTTGCAAAATATGCCTATAGAACATATTGTCAAAACAAACATACGCCCTGGTGGTATGTAACACTGCCCAGCGTTAGGGGACTGTGATAAAGGAACATACACATACTGCATATTTTCTTACTGACTGCATCATGATGTTTACCAAGCACATCTGGCTTCTGTCAAATCTTGGAAAACAGCAGCTAGAAGGTTGGCTGCAATTGCAACAGGGACCATGAAAACCAACTTTGGGGAAAGTTGAGAGAATAACAGCTGAGTTTCCACCAGCCGCTCCCTGGTTAGCACCCCAATGATTCGGTTAGGTTTTTGCTGATGTTTTCAAGAATACAAAGGCAAACAAGAACTCTCAATGCACTCAGGCCTGCCCACCTGCCTACCTTGTCTTCCAGAAGTTCTCTACATCTGAAAGGCTAGCGGAGAAAAATGGCTGGGATAAACAGAAATTGGCTAGCAACACCTAACATTTCATCAGTCTCCGTGATTTCTCTTCAAATGGGAGACCAACTGGCTCCTTGTTGGGAAAGTTTAAAGAAAGCAGGCAAGTAGTTATAAGCTGAAGAGGAAAATCAGTGGATAATGTTTCAGTGAGCAGCTCTCCAGAGCTTTGCCCTTCACTAACACCTGTAATTATCAAGGTGTACGTTGCTACTGGAATGTCAGGTGTCATTGGCAGAACCTGAACCCGTGAATAGACTGAAGAGCTCTCCATGCATTCTGATTCCTTCCACTCGATCTGCTCTGCCGTGTTATTATTTCATGGATTCTTTTCTTCTTCAGTACTCAGGGAGACACATGGAGCAAGTTAAACTCTGAGTAGCTCTGTGAAAGTGTATCATTTAATGCTTGATTTGAAGTGGTATGAGAGGTATTTCAGCAGTATTAACATTTTCAGGGAATGCTTGTTTAATACACCTTATCCTGGTTTAAACAAAAGGCTATAGGAAATGCAGAGAGTTTCAGCACATTGGGTGGTATAAGGGGAACTGCATTTAGCTGCTTTCTGATGAAGAGGAACTGTGTGGGGCAACAGAATAGAGCCTGAGATTAAAGTAACTCAAACTGTTGGAAGAAATCATTATAATATGTCAGAGTGATTTCTGTCCTCTTCCTAGAAGTAAAACTCATCTGAGTTCTTGGTTATCAATTCATGGTCAGCAAGAGGATACCATTTAGCTATTCTTTTATTTTCTGTTGTCATTTTATTGTCCTAGGAGAGACATGCTTGAGATATTGCTATTCTACTCACAACAGACATAGTCAGTGAACTAGCCAGAAATGGAAGCACGTAGGTGCTCCAGCAGAGTACAGAGCCGGGGTGGGGGGGTGGGGGGTGGTGGCAATAAGCCCAAGTGTTGTATCATACTAAGACATACATCAGCTCATGTTTAATGACCTGGAATCTGCAAGAGGTTGTGACAGCATCTCAGCCGAAGTAGAATCAGTCTGAACAGTCTCTGGAACAGGTTGCCCAGAGAGGTGGTGGATGCTCCATCCCTGGAGACGTTCAAGGCCAGGTTGGACGAGGCCCTGAGCATCCTGATCTAGTTGGAGATATCCCTGTTCCTTGCAGGGGGGTTGGACTAGATGACCTTTGAAGGTCCCTTCCAGCCCTAACCATTCTATGATTCTATGATTCTATGATTCTATGAACATCTCTAATGCTGCATTGTAAATATTGGTTACGGGGAGGTTGTGCATTTACTGAATTTGCAGTAGTGCACTAGTGCGTAGTGTCCCCTGTGATCTGGCTGGTATAATCTTAGTCCAGAAGCAATGGAAAAAAACATCCTCCAAAACACATATAATTTGCTGGTATCAAACTTTTACATGAACCTAAAGTTTGATTTTTTGCTAAAATACCAACCACGCTCTCAGACTCCTATTCCTCTATCCTTCATATCCTCATATCTTGCTCCAGCTATCTTCTTAGTATGGTGTATTCTTAATAGTGAAATATCCAAAACATTTATCATCTCACTTCTATGCCTTCTGGCCCTGTGATACATTGGTTTTCATTTTCTCTTTAGTGTGTTGTAGTGGAATTTACACTAGGAGCTTAAACTCCTTTAACCATCTCACCGTCTCCTCTACAAGTTCTTCTCTAGTTCTGAACAAGAGCAAAAATGTGTTGGGACACTTTTAAATGTTGTATCAAGCCATGCAAACCAAAGAACTCCAGGCAACTCCGAGGGCACTGCTTTCACCGATGCAGTCGGTCTTTCCGACTCCTTTTGTGTAGCCTGGGAGAAAGCCTGAAACCCAGAGCCAGAGAGCATGTTCTGCTTGTCCTTTAAACAATCCCTGCTCAGATTTATTAGAGCTGGTAGATCAGACTGGCAAATGACAAGGCCAGGTAACGATAACACGAAAAACAAAACATCCTGCTGTGATACGAGAACATTTCGGAGTCCTTGAAGATCAAACACTTCAACCCCACTTCCTCCTCCCTCCCCCAGGTCTGGCAGATGCAGGCAGTTCTCTTCTACCTGGCATCTCCCTGTCTGAGCAAGAAGCAGGTTTACAGGAGTGGTGACCATTATTTTGGACTGTGAGGGTGCCTCTACGTCCAGTTCAGTTCTGTTCTGTCCTTCTCTCTTTGTACTGCCAACACGGGTGACGGTTCATACTCCATGTGAACCAGGCTCTCAGAGAGCTGTGGTGAAGCTTCTCAGCAAGTTTCCAGCCCACAGCTGCCCTTGATGTCCCTGTAAAAGGCTCCAGCTGTCCAAGTCACCACCCTTTTCTACTTTACCTGTTTTCCAAAGTGACAGATACAGTTTTCTGATCTGGGTTGAGATATAACTACATGCCGTCGTTTCATGTTTTTCAAAGCATCAACTGGGAAGACAAATGAAATAATTCATTTGTATAATAAATGTAACACTTTTTAATGAAAAACTTACAGGGCATACACAATAACCTGTTTCTAAAATGAAACAACTCTGTTCTTTTAAAATCCCTTTCCTAGCCAAGGCATAACAGGGGTTAGTGCACAGTATAGACTAATTGCCTCCATAATTTCATTTTATGAAACAAAGCGCTTTAAAAAAATTATAGGGTTATATAGAAGCGTGTGAAACCACTAAGTCAGCTTTGTTTTTCAGCCTCATGCAATAGTGGCAGCAGTTTAGATGTGGAGTGAACTGTAAACATTTTCTTGGGGGGAAAAATATGTCGTTGCTTTCTGTTTGGGTACCTGCCTCGCGCGCTGATGATATATTCTTTTGCCTTATTTTATAACGTTTGCTTTCAATTTTTCTGCCCCTCTTGCTCCGCAAGAGAAATGGTTTTGTCCTCCTAGCCCCACTCAGTAAGCGAAGGCCCTCCCCTTCCCTGCCTTGGTGTCTCTCATCCTTGAACCCGTGTTGAGCCAATCATTTTTCTGGCAGCAAAGAGATGAAGCGAGCTCCTTCGGCGCATCTCTCGGGTCACGAGCCGGAACAGCCAAGGGAATGCTGTGTGTATTGCTTCTCTGGGATCCTCTCTCAAATCCTTGGTGTCAGTAGCGCTGGGCTACAAGGCCAGCCCATAAAAGAAGTTTTACTACTGGCTGAGCAGTAATGTCTTTTTTTTTTTTTTTTTTTTTTTTATCCTCCCTTCTTGTTTTGCTGTCCCTCGAAATAAACAACGGGAGGGGAAAAAGGAGACAGCAGGTGGCAAAAATACAACGAGCGCTGCTGTTGCTGGGCTGTAACCCTACTTGGATTACTCTGCATCAAAAATACATACCAGCCACTAAGGGTGAGTGGTGGCAGGTTTAACGTGATGGGACCGTGATGACTTTGGACCCCCTATAAAATGCACAAAACAGAAGTCGTGGTGGATATATAACCTTTCCATTGTTAAAAAAAGAGCATTTCCTCAGCAGGCTAGACACCTGGGTGCAGAACAGATCACAAAGGCCTAGATCTACCTTCAAGATCTTAGCTCTTACAATACTCCTATCCAGATAGTACAGAAATAGATTTATTACGTAGATTTGCCCAACATGTTAGGGTACTCTCCTTTAATTTAAAGCACAGCCAAGCCCTGATAGCATCATATTGCTGGGACAAAACAAAATGATATTATCCACTCCAGCTCTCATCCCATCTGCTGGGTACATAAGGTGGATTAAGAGGGGGAAGGGCAATTTTGAAAAATCGTGGTACGATAGCAAGCCTGTGATCTCACCTGATTGAATCTTATCAGCTTTTAACATCTCTGGTGCTCTGTCTTTCTTTTTTTTCTTTCTTCCTCTCTCTCTCTGTTTTTTTTTTAACATATGCTAAACCAACAAGGAAAAAATCCACAGAACTTATTATAATTTTTTTTTTTTTTTTTTACCCATCACAACGTGCAGATTCAAAAGTTGTGACCTGAGGGGCAACTAATGCTGGCACCTAGAAGTCGCTCAGAGTCATGCTTACGGTAAGATCAAGGCAAAAACCAAAACACAGAAAATCTGATTATCGTAACGCGCTGCACAGCGAGAGGCAGATCTCATGTAATATAAAATCAATCCACCTAAATCTCTTGTAGCCTGTTTTCTGAGATGGACAGCAAAGCTTCAGCACGAGCTCGCCGTCCCCGTGACCAACACCAGGTGCCACGTTCAGAATGGCCAACTCTCTAACGCAAGTGGCTTTCACCCAAACCCCTTTTTGAAAGTTTTTTTGGTTTCTGTGTATATTATTCAAATTGTGGCTCGTGACACCAGAGCTGATTGCTCGTTCTGGTGGCGAGGCTGCAGCTTGCTGTGCTGCAAATGTCACCGGCGAGCTGGTTGTTGGGGCTGCGCTGCATGCCGGTTAATCTGCTTGCTTATGCAATGGTGGAAATGTGACCTGGCTATTGTGGTGATTAACAGAGTCAAATATCCTCACATTAACTAGTGAGCTGGGCAATCAGGCTGGATTATTGTTACATTCAATTTAAATTACAGTGGCATGACAGGTCCTGAGGTATTTAGTAATGGATTTCACAGCACAGATATGCTTCGTGTGTAATGAATAAACTCTGGAGAGCAACAACGAGGGGAAAAAAAAAAATAAAATAAAAAGGTATTTTATGATCATTGTGAAAAATTTATGGAGTGTAGCTGGCATGAAATTCTATAAAATGAACTGGCTCCAACCAGTCCAACAACAAAGCACGCACTTTTCTTCCTGCTGCTTATGAATTATTATTACCGAGTCCTCCTATGTTTACTCATTAGCATGGAACCCTTTGCAAAACTGTGATTCAAAATTGAATTCTTCTTAATTGAAAATACCCCCAGTATGCTGGGAGAAAAAAATGAAGGGAGAAAATGGCAGCAGCACCACAATAGGCCAGTTAGCTCTGTGATAGTCAGAGGGGGTGGCTGCTCTGAACTTGAGTGTTATTCAGAATTCACAGCCGGACAATACTAAGAAAAAAGCAGGTTTCTTTCAAGTTGTTCTGCGAGCTGACATACATATAATTTAAATATTTAGCCACCGGTGCGCTGCTGCAGCGCGTTAGCCCACTAGCACCGTAGTGCATTAATCCTGTTCTCCGTACGACTCGCTGACTTTGACCTGTTTTATGCTCTGTGACTGAATAACACATAGCACTTTGCTTGGGGAAAAAAAAAAAAAAAAACCAACAAAAACTAAACAAAACACACTATGATCTCAACACACATTGGTTTCAATTAACTTTTAACCATTTGATTGCACTAATTCTGGGCTGTTAGTTAGCTGTCGCAGAGCTGGCCGTATTGATTTTGAACAGAATAAGCTGGAGTACGAAACAAAGCATGGGAAGACTGAATTTTCCCCAAATAATCTCCCTTCTTTCAATTTGTTTCATTGCTTACCTGCAAATATTTTTGCAGAGGCTAGTTTGATACTTTTTTTAGTAACAAAAAGGTCCTAATGATTTCATGCAGTAAAAGCCATTAGGATTTCACCCAGTACGATTTAGCATTTATTGAAGCTTAAGACAGTGATGCTACAGTATAGGGGCTTATATTAAAACGTACAGAAAACTGCAAATAACAAGTGTCAGTGCTGAAAAGATTCTTGTTGGTGAGGTGTTCACGTGCTGCTTGGTGGACCCTGATTAGGGAAGAACTAATGGATCCTCACATGAGAACCTTGTTTTTGTGATCTTGCATCGTTGAAAATGTTATATAGGAGAACTGAGGGTACAATAAGGCTTCATTGCAATTTGATGTAAAGCCTTTAAAATTAGGAACCATTCTACAAAAGGGAACCAGAGAAGAGAGTGACATCTGTGCCGTGGCTAAGCTCGTCCTGGTGCAAGCATTCACTGCTAAAATAAAATAGCAGGTTTTATGCTCCAACCTTTAAGCTCAGTCGCAGAGTTCAGTTGCACCCTGGTCAGAATCACTAACGGTCCTCCAAATTCAGTCCTCTTTGAGCATTGATGTGAGCTCACCTTTGTGCTTCCTAGGTGCTTCTCCCTTGCAGGGAGTCACTGACAAAGACCTTGTCCAGGTGTGAGATTTAAAAACCAGAACGATGAGGAGAACAGATGCACGCTCAAGCTGGTCTATGCTGATGAATAAGAAAATGTTATTCCCTTCAATAAACTTAGGAGAACGAGTCCAATTGGTATATAATCATGCGATTTCTTATTCTGCAGCACATTTGTGAAGTACTTGCTGTAAAAATTTTCAAGGAGAATACCCTAAACTCTGGAATTTGCAATCACCGGCCATGCAGCCGCAGTTCTCTGAGCTCCCACTAGACTGCAAGGAATGGCAAGTGCTACAAACATTTCTCATTTTGCAATCTGCTTCCTCCATCCCCTTTTGAAAAATGCAGCTTTCTCCACCGTCAGTGGAATGTCAATGTCTAAATCAAGGATTTCAGAGCTCAGTCCTGCCAGACGTGCTCTTTTACTACAGCCGTGCGCAGCTCCCCATCTGGCGAGATGCAGCTGCCGAGCTTTCTGCTACTGAGTCCTGTATAAAACTCAACACCTGTTCAAGGGTTTTCACATGGAGAAACGTGCATTTTAAAAACATTTATTCAGAAAAAGTCAGCATGCTATGGACCACTGAAGTTTTACACTTCATCAGCCTTAGTGCTGTAGTTACTGCTGTAAAACACCCTCCTCCCATTCGAATTTCCCAGACAACGACATTTTGCTAAAAAATGTTTGTATGCTGCCCGGTCCTCTCAAACCAGTTTGTCACAGCACACTGACTAGTCTGAGGAGAGGTCAGAGAGAATCTTTGCCACTCAAAGCAACCCAAAGTTCAGTGCTCAGCCCAGCTCAGTCTTGTCGACAGCGATAAGAATGGGTCATTTTGCCATTTCAGCCTTAGGCAGTCACCATTGCTGGAGACTTTTAACATCCTCCCTCCCTATAACTGCTACACGAGATGAAGTGTGATGATACAGGACAATGTGGCTTGATGTTCTCCTACCAATCAATAGCTTCAAAAGTATGTGCAAAAGTCATCTGACCAGAGAGTCACTGCTGTGTAGGAGGCGCGGATAGAGTGCCAAATAGCAGATGCTTATTGAAGATTTTAATGATTTTAGCTGGAGAATGGATCCCCAGGTCCCTTAATTCTGCAGACTCTTCTTTTAGAAAATAGCAATAAATAAATCTTATGTTTTCCCTCTGTTCAAACTTATCTTTAGGGCTTTTCTGCCTCCCCGTGACATAAAATGATATGGTTCCGCTACGCAAAACAAGAACATCGTGCATTATCTGCCCTCCTGTGTCCAGGACATACTCACTCAACCCAGAACTATTGTAGTTAGTAATCTCAGGTGACCAAGGCATTAATACTTTATCCGTCTGAGCCAGCTGTGTATCACATCTACTGCCTATAGAAGACAATATAAAGAGGTTTGTGCAAGAGGCAGGAAACCTGCAAACATAACACACTAATACCCAAATCTAAATTATGCACAAAACGTCCACGACGCAGAAATGTATTTGTGCCCCCTATTTTACATTGCTTCTCTGCAGTAAATGACAACAATCTTCCAAAAGGGAGATACACAGTCGACAGCAGTCCCCTCATTTAGAGCCCAGTGACTCACTTGGTTGACTGAGATAGTTGCTGAGATTGCATAAAGACAGACGGTTAAAGAAAATGATGGAAGTAAATTTTCAATGAAAACATAACCTTTTCTGTCTTGCTATAAATTCTGCCCAGAGCATAAATCAGCATCAGTTACATGCATTAAAACACCAGCTCCCCAATTGGGAACACAATGCTCCCCCTTACCCCCCCACCTTGCACATTTTAAAGGACATGGCACTATGTGGAGAGAGCAATAATTTCCTGAAGATTCATGAGCAAGGTAATTCGACATACCTGGTGCTGCCCAAGTTTAAGTTACTATAAATAAAATGGAAAGAGTTTGTCTACCCCGCTATGTGTGTGGTGCCGAGGCATTCGGAAGAGTCAGATGCTGTGGGCATCTAGTTCATACACTCTGAAGCATCACATTTCACCAGGATGCTTGGCAACAGAAAAGTTTGCAAATGTTGTACAGTATTTGGAAAGAGCCTGGAGTCACTGCAAACATTTGAGAAGGTGACAGTAATGTCTTTAAAAGGCTTCTTGTCTTAGCAAGGGTATTTCTTATCATTTATATAGTAAAACCATTCTTTGGATGTCAGCAGAATGGGCTGACTGTTGGCTGAAGACTGACTTTGAGGATTCCTTTGGTTTGGATTAGATCCAATCTTGTCTATGGGAGGAGGAGTGGGGGTGGGGGAGGGGGAACTGCACCAGGTTGCTTAATTAATCCGGATGCTTTGCTCATTATACCTTGAACTTCCTCAGAGGACAGGAACAAACTAGCTTGCTCAGAGTAAAATGAGTATAACGTCAACGAAAAGCAAAAGGAGGGTGGGAGGTGGAATTGGTTAGAGTGGCGAGCCTGTGTCTGAACGAAAAAAAAATGTAAGGCAAAATCTTCTTGGAAGTATGTGAACTGGGAAAAGTAGGCACACAAGCATGTGGAAACATCTGCACGGGGATACGTGTAGAGATACACGTTATGACCCTGTCTAAATGCAGTGAAGGATGAAGCAGAACCCTTTACTGTCCCCTTTTGCCCTCAGGAACAGGCAGTACTTGGGCAGTGGTTTCAATGGTACGGACTCTGCACCTGCATCCCAAGGGGCTATGCAAGATCTCCTACTAAAAAGAATGGGGCTACTGGACAGCCGAAGTCATCCTTTCTTTTACTTGTCTGAGAGGCAGCATCTCCTGTGGGATACGTGCTTCAAACCATAGCATAGAACCATAGCATGGCATAGGCTGGAAGGGACCTTAGAGATCATTTAATCCAACCTCCCTGTCATGGGCAGGGACGCCTCTCAACTAGAACAGGCTACTCAAGGCTCTGTCCAACCTGGCCTTGAACACCTCCAGGGAGGGGGCATCCACAACCTCTCTGGGCAATTTATTCCAAAGTCTCACCACCCTCGTACTGAAGAATTTCTTCCTAAGATCTAATCTAAATCTTTTCTCCTTCAACTTAAACCCATTTCCCCTTGTCCTATCAGTGGACACTCTTGTAAAAAGTCCCTCCCCAGCCTTCCTGTAGGTTCCCTTCAGGTACTGGAAGGCATTTAATAGGTCCCCCTGAAGTCTTCTCTTTTCAAGGCTGAGAACCACCCAAACATGCCACAGAAGCTAGGAACTGGCTGACACAAAGGCACTAAGATCAGCGAAGGTTTAGGTGATCCACTCTTCAGGGCCAAAAGCTTTGTCTGGGAATGACAAGTGATTTTCTCATAAAAAAAAACAGGAGAGGGGAGATAGCTGCAAAAAGAAGATTCCTGGAATTCGCGTTCACCTGCATGAGTAATTTCCATGGCCATCACCTGGAAATGGAAATCACCAAATCACCTGGCCATCAACAAACAAAGCCCAGGACTCTTTTCTCTAACATACCATGTTAATGAAAGGATAATTCTGCTCTGGCAAGTCAACATTGGACTAGCTAGAACTGCACTCTTCCAGGAGCTCGATGTCAAATGTACATCAGTAACAGGAGGGTACCTGTGCCTGGACCACCACCAACCAAACATCCCCATGGTTTCTAAAATCAGCTAATTCAGCCAGCACTGCGGTGAGGGATTCTGCAGTGAGTGATCATATCCACTTTACAAAAGTCACCATTGTGATGTGATACTTCCAAGAACAAAAGGACTGGGAAAGAACAGGCACGCATTTTCCTTAACGTAAAACCAGGCAGGCCAAGTTAGGCATGAAGCAGATTATGAAGTACCGTGCCCCTCATGTGGCATCTGTCTTCCCATCTGTATTTGTGCTAGACTGGCAGTGGCAAGAGACAGCAACCCAGAATCAGCATAACCTGAGGAAAGAGGAAAAAAAAAAAAAAGTAACATAGCCCTCTAGTGTATACATATAATCTAAAAATAAGTTTAGGGGAAAATTTTTTTCAAAGTACAAATATGAGTCAGTCACCTCACTTTACACTCTCATCCTGAGAACAGTCTTCAAAACCATGCAGCTTCAGACTACACTTTTTGCTTCATGATGGTTCACAAGGGGAAGCTGTGGATATCCCACCAGCAGCTGTAAAACGTATGCTGTTGTACAGGGGCAAAAATATCAGGAATTCTGAAAAAGTTTTGAGAAGAGTCAGAACGAATTTGTCCAGTCTCAGTTCCGATATTAATTAAATATGTTGAATGCACAGTGCCTTTTGCTAATAGACAAATGATCACTTTAGAAAACTCCTCTTTTACAAACGGAGAATATGTTCCCTCAGGTTGCTTTGCCATTTTTAAAAAGTGATATTTAACATTGCTACAAGCAATTTGCTGTTTAAAAGAACTGATTAGCACAGTTGTCCATCACAGTATGCTACACTCCCGGTGTTAAAACCTTAGCCAAGTGCTATCCCATAACCATTAAACCACCTTCAGTTTCAATCAGTTTTCTAACACAGCCTGATTAACAAAGTTCTGTTTACCCATATGGGATAAGGTGACTGACCAGATGTTCTGATTTTAAAAGATCTGTTGGTGTCCCAGTGATTTCCGCTGGGACATTGAATTGTCCCAGATTTTCCTGCTGAGAGCTTGAGCGGCACAAAAGTTGCTTGAAAGGTAAAGCCCCTTTAGCCACTAAGGAGTCTGGAAAGAAGGATTAAGGGAGGATCCGCCTCCGAGAGTTGAAGATTCATCTGATGGGGCTCAGATTAATACATGAGTTATTACAAATAACTGTGCTGGTGTCCTTTGCTGGAGAGAAGCTACTGAAGAAAAAAAAAAAAAAAAGAAAAAGAAAAAAATCCCAACTCCACAGCCCAGAGCAATTTAAGGAAAACAGGCTGTTTTTCCCTGCCATAGATCTCTTGCTCATACTACGTGCAGAATGCTGGGGAATTCTTAATATACTTTACAGCGCAGTGGTTTCAGTGTCTGTGTGGGTATAAGGGGTAAGGGAGGAGGGCAAGGGGGAAGGAAAAAGAGAGAGAGGGAGAAAAAGAGAGAGGAAATCCTCTTTGTCCTGTGAAGTGCATCACACAGACCTCCTGTGTTGTAATGTAAAACCGCCAGGGTGGCTAGAATGACCATATGCTGTGAATGTGAGCGCTGTGCCTGTTTAAATGTAAATTCCCTCTGTACCAGAACAGAAGAATATCTGTTTAATATGGAATGAAAGCAGTTTGGCAGGACACGCACTACTTCAGGTAAGCCAGAATAAACAGCAACATTGATTAAAAGGAGCCCCCTATTCTGCACCTGTCATGTTCCCCTCCTTTGCCACAAAGGCCTCACTGGTTTATTTACCTGTAGAGCTGTTATAATATTTTGCTTTCTAAAGAGATTTGGAAGCCACCTGCCATACCTTTGGCATTTCTTGAACAACAAAGCGCTTCAGGCTCAAGTGCAGGAGCCCATTGTTCTGCTCCACGGCATGGAAAAGAAGATGAATCCAGAAGCACAGGATCCCAACAGAAATTATTATTGATTTAATCACATAATCAGCAGCAAACACTTCAGGCTAAGATAGCAAATCCATAACAGCCTGCCCACATAACCACCCTTACAAATTTACCAGCAAACCACTGCGCACACTTAGCAAACAAGAAGAGCAAGGGTCACCTTCACTTGGCGGCAAAATATTGACATTCCTAACGCTTAAATATGTTTTGAGTTAAGTGTTATCAATCAGTGATAAGAGTTGAATGTCTGTTAAACATAACTACATTGGCAGAAGGATTATAGAATGCTTTCTTGCCATAATCTAGAAGCATCTTTCAGACAAAACTCTGCTTGAAATCAATTGTGCACAAGGAGCTGCCTGCTGAGCCCCATTCAGTGCCATACAAAAGAAGAGAGAGTCTCCCTGTGATCTTTAACCATAACCAGTTATCTAATGAGACCAGGGCTTTAATTTCTTTTCACATCAAACATAGAATCAATGCTCTGGATTCAACAATGTATGTAAACAGGCCGTGAAGCCATCTCTTCAGATGGCAGCCAGTTCAGCCTCCCGAGCCCCCTGGCATATTGATTTCGGCGAATCCCCCTTTAGTTCCAGGTAACCGCTCCCACCGCGTCGCTGCCCGCTCTCCTGGCGGATGCCAAGGAGGGCTCGCTCTTGTCGGACACCTTCCGCTGGCAGCGTAAAACCTGGGGAGCTGGCTCTTGTGGGAACAGTGGGGAAAAAGTCTTTCCAGGCTTCTTTTCTGATCAATTTAGCAATCCTGCCTCGGCTTCAACAATTCCTACAGGCAAACGGTGCTACAGTCCGTGTCCCCGTCACACCTTGCCGTCGAACGGCTGGATGCTGCTTTCACGCAGACGAGTGCCAAACCGTAGTAACATCGCTGGAGTTTGCTTTGGAATTACGCTGGCACAACAGATGACAACCTGGTGTGAGGAGCACAGAGCAAACGTCGGCTGGGAAAGCCTAGTGAAATTCCAGAGAGGATTAAAATGAGGTTCAGCAAACTGATTCTTTCAGCCCTCGCCCTGCTCTAGGATATGTACAAAGTGTGCTTTTTGTTCATGAAGAGGGCATTTTATAGCATCAGTGTCTATTCTTAAAGATCTTGGAATTTTATTCTGCACATAGCAGGGCAAATAGTATGACGACAGCTCCTCTGGCAGCTTGACCTAAATAAAGAAAAGGACTTTCCCTAAATTTTATGCTGCTGCTACCCTGTGTCCTTACTGAAAGAAATGTGGATGGCCTCGTCGTGTGGGTCTGATGAGTAGAGGTCCCGTACATCAACCTCACTCCTGTGTTAGGCTGTGCCATCCTGCTACCCTGGCTTGCTGCTGCAGGAGATGTTGACATCTCTGTGCTTTACTGTGACAGCTCAAAGTGCTCCTCTCATGGAAACTAAGACACCATGAGCTTCAGCCATCAGTGGTCCGCTTGGATTCAAGCTGGCTCAGCTATGACTCACGGAACCACAGCTGCCACTTGGGACCATATAAAAGCTCACCTGCCTTTGTATTTTCATGTAATAAGTTTCCAGTAACACATAAATTTAAAAACACTCCTTAAAAAAAAATAAATAACGATAACAAAACATTTGATTGAATACCTAGGAGCCTGCCTGGGAAGGCAGTGACTGGAAGTATCTCTACATAACACAAGTATATTGGGATGAATCACGTTGTAGCTGTCTCATCAAAACCTGTCTTACGAGCTTCAACGTGGGTCAAGTTTATGGACCATTTAGCACCTAAAGAGTGATGCCCTTCAGGCAGACTGCTACTGTGTTGAGTTGATCTGAATCCCTCTGGGCTCTAATTGCTGAAACTGATTTGCCGGTTCAGATTTTTTGACTGGAAAAGACCAGTCAGCAGGTAGAGATTAAAGGAAATGTGAAATCAGAGTTTCCTCCCTGCACTTTCCCAGAAGCCCCATGGCTTTTCTCCCCAGTCAAAGCTGCTTCCAATATACCAGAACAGGGCAGGAGAAACAGCCAAGCTGTCCGACACTGAACTGTTTTGACTAAAGAAGATCTGAGAATCAGCAATAGCAGCACTGTCCCTCTTTGTCATGAGCAATGGCATGAACAGAGAAGTTGTGGCTGCTAGACGTGAATCCCAGTGGGGAGGCACCTCGGAGGCAGCAAGGGAAAGGAGAGAGTCAAGTGGGATATTTACGGGAATGGAAGAAGGAGTTGGAATGATTGAAGGAGAACCGTGGCCAGCAGGTCGAGGGAGGTGATTCTCCCCCTCTACTCTGCCCTCGTGAGACCTCACCTGGAGTACTGCGTCCAGTTCTGGAGCCCCCAACATAAGAAGGACATGGACCAGTTGGAGAAGGTCCAGAGGAGGGCCATGAAGATGATAAGAGGGCTGGAGCACCTTTCCTATGAGGACAGGCTGAAAGAGTTGGGGCTGTTCAGCCTGGAGAAGAGGAGGCTCCGGGGTGACCTTATAGCGGTCTTCCAGTACCTCAAGGGGGCCTACAAGAAAGATGGGGAGAGGCTGTTCAGGAGGGCCAGTTGTGATAGGACAAGGGGTAATGGTTTTAAAATAGAGGGAGGTAGATTCAGATTGGATATTAGGAAAAAATGTTTTACCATGAGAGTTGTAGAACACTGGAACAGGTTGCCCAGAGAGGTGGTGGATGGAGACGTTCAAGGCCAGGTTGGACGAGGCCCTGAGCAACCTGATCTAGTTGGAGATACCCCTGTTCCTTGCAGGGGGGTTGGACTAGATGACCTTTGAAGGTCCCTTCCAGCCCTAACCATTCTATGATTCTATGATTCTAAAAGACTAAGCTCAGAAGCAATTGGGATCTTTGCCTCTTTTGTTAGTGCAGTTCCAGGCGTTATGGTGGTGAGCAGGCTCTTTCACAATGTGATTGTACAAACAGATTAACATCAGTTTAAATTATGTAGTGGAGAGGAGAGCAAATTGAACTGACCACTAAAAAAGACACAAAAGACCAAAAAAAAACACCTCAGACCCTCTACATTTTGCAAATGTCTCAGAATGGCTGTGGAGATACAGGTATTGAAACCCAGAAATAATTTTAGTTGAGTTGTAACAAAAAAACCCAAACCAAAACAAAAAAAAAAATCAATCCACCTGAAAACACATACTTTGTATCTTCTTAAGCTCTCTTTTTTTTTGGGAGAGGAGACAGATTTTAACACCATGCCCTGCTACATTTTCAGCAAGGTATCCATGAATGGTCTGCAATTTGTCTCAGATCCCTCCCATCACCAAATATAGTTCAAAATTGAACTGGACAAAGCCCTAAGCAACGTGATCTAACTTTGAATTTACACCTGCTTTGGGCAGGAGATTGGACTAGAGACGTTCTAGAGTTCCCTCCTAACTCCAACTGTCCCACGATTCTGTGATTTTTTTCCCAGCAAAAATGTTGACTTAAAAAACGAGGATTCTGCCTGCTGGAAGGAGGTTGCAGTGTCAGCTACAAGGAAACAAAGCTTCACTTTGTTGCAGAGCTTTAAGGGCATCAGTCAGAAAAATGTTGACTCGTTAGTAAGTGTTGAGTCCATCAATGAACTCAGAGTATCCGTGAAGGAACGGCATTAAGCTGTAACTCAAGGTCTCCCGGTGCTTTGGCAGATTGGTGCTCAAACACATAAATATTAAGGAGGTGCAGGATAGAGACATTGTCCTTATCAGGTGGCCTTAGAAGCTTCATGGTGCCAGAAGCCTGAAAGATGAATTGAGCAAGAAATGGGGGGAAAAAGAAGAACGAAAAATCCGGGAAAAATTTAAGAGCAGAGCAACAGGTTCTTTTCTCTGGTCTTGTAGTTACATAACAAATAATAATTATGTTGGAAAAAGTAAAAATGTTCTGGTGAGTTACTCTAGACAAGAAGCAAAAGGCTCCTTTGTGAACCTCTGAAGTATCTTCCAGTAGATTTTTACAGTAAGACTGTGAAAGGAAGGAATGCAGGATATTGATACTGGGTTATAGAAATAACACTGTATATTATAACAGAGTGTTTTTCTATATCATCATTTCATTAAAAAATCCTTTTTATTGACTCTCTAATTAACGCCAACAACCATAAAGACAATCACAAATGCAGACATAAATCAAACAGATATTGTATAAACAAGTGAACTTAATTTAGCTTGCCCATAGAAATCATTCTGCAAGAATACCTGACATGGCACATACCCAAGCAATGGAGAATCTGGAAGATAACTAATGGAAGAGAATAATTATACTAAAAAAGAAATTTTAATCCAAACACAAATATACCAAATACCTGTAAACTGACATAATATGATGAAGGTCAGGCTTGATTACCATAATATAGAGCTCTAAATCCATACTCAGGCATGTTAACAGGAATTTAATTTTTCAAATACGTTAATCATTTATAACCCCCTTGATAAGGGAAGATCAAACCTTAACTACGCAAATACAGCACCAAAAATTACACTACATTCTCAAATAAATCTGTTCATGGGATAAATAAAGATATTTAACTTTAACATTTCCTACTGAAAAAAAATGGCAGCCTGGACTGAGTCTGTTGGCAATCTTTTTTTTTACAGTTAGCCTAATTTCTGCCTGAAAATGCCTTTAATATCTGTTCCAGTTTTCACTGCTGTAAAACGAGGCATTTCATAACGCTTACTCATTTTCATGGGATGGTGTGAGACCTTTAAAGAGAAAATGTACTGTGCATGTGACTTTCACTTCTGCAAAGTGATGCATTTTGGACTGGATGCTTTATTTGAATGTGAAGTGTTTTGAAGTGGAGATTGTGAGTAGTGAACGACGGCCCCAGTGGGTGTTATCAGAATATAATACAAAATAAATATTAGAAAGTCCTGCGTCGTGGTCAGCCTAGGTGTAAGCCTATTGCCTGTCCTACACTTACACTTTTAATGCTGAGTATGCCAGCCAAATACATGCAAACAAATGGTCAGAATAGGAAACCAAAACCATTAGAAATTAGCAAACACTCGTCTAACCTGCAAACCAGGATCTAAAAGAAAAAAAAAAAAAGAACAAAAGTGTTTTCTCAGCATCTGAAAAGGACTACAAGAATCATATAGATCTCTTACCTACCTGGCTTAGTTGTTTGCATGTCTGTGTGTATGCCCTGTGATCAACCAACATAAAACCATTCTACAAACATATATGCTTTGTTCCCTAGTGAACATAGTAAATTAGTAAGATTTTCATTTAAATAGATTTGCCTACAAATCAATCCATGCTTAAGGATCGGTTAGGGAAGGATCTTTTTTTTTTTTTTTTTTTTGTCTTACATTTGCCAAAATGGATCAAAATGGGTCTCTCAAAACGTTCAGATTTGGTCATTTGCTGACACTCAAGATATGACATCTCTGGGGAATGCAGAAAGACATAAAGAAGGCGATCCCACAGTACTGAAAGAGTGGGTGACACCATCACCAGGGCTGTTGAAATTTCCTCTCTGTGAGAAACTGGGACAAGCTGGAATTTTTCTCCCTTTCCTTCCTCTCATGGCACATGCTTGGTTCTCTGCAACTTCTTAGAACTGCTGATTTTGATCAGTCCTTCCCTAACAATATGGTAAAATGAAACAAATTAAACCAAACATTATAACGATGACTTGTCATGAAAAACTAACAAAAGAAATAACAGTTGGTGCTAACAATTTAAGCCACTTTAAAGTGAGAAATCAAAGGATGTGGCAACAACTTTCTAAAAAAGAAACATCAGGAAACACTGGAGCACTTCTGGTAACATTATGGTTCTTTTGAAGACACCAGCAAATAGCCCACTTGACTTAGTTCTTTCCTGTCCTCTTAAAACTCTACATTCTCAAGCTTCTCAGGAAAGAAAAAAACCCTGAACTCATTAAAAAAAACCCTAAACTCAGTATTTGCCACTTTGTAATGACTTTTTTTTAAAAAAAAATTATTTACATGTTTAGAGTTGAAAAAGTAGGCTAAAAACTGTTTCACTGCCATTCTGCTGCTGCATTATTAAGCCTCAGGTAAGTTACACTACTATTTTAAAAAAAGAAGCATCAAGAAAACTGAAAGTCTACAGACAAAATGTTAGTGAGAAAGGATAAAAAAAATCGATGATACTGTATAAGGGTTCAGTACATACTATAATTCCTTAAAACATAAAATAGGACTAGGGAAATTAAAAGCTATTGCAGGTTAGCATGAAAGGGTCAGAATTTGACTTTTGATCTATATTATGTCCATGGATTTTAGTAAGGTGTATTAAAATTTATTAAAAGTGATGTGTAGCATTTTCTTTTAAAAGGCTGATGAGACCTCTGGGACTCAAAGATGCTATCATTATCAATTTTATCAGCAATGGTCCAACAGACTTTGTACAACAACCTTTGACAGTACATAAATAAAGAGAAATGAATACAATTATCTCTGCTTCAGCTTCGCAAAGTGAGTTGAAGTAGTTAGTGCTAGTGAATCTATTTATAGTATTTTGATTAATTCAGCCTTCCAGTTTGTTTATAAGTCATTCTCAGATGGACTCTCATATTTACAGGATTGTTTCTTCTTCAAAATTGTTTAACAAAAAATTTTATCTGATGTTTCCCCCTATGGTTTTTATGTGAACCGTATGAATCAACTCTGTCCTGGTTACTACTTGCCACTGGCTACTTTTGGATGTAATGTGAGATTGGTCACGTGAATTTAAAAAAGATTTCTCCCAAGTTTGCACAATCTTTACTGACATACTCTCCAGATTTTTCACACTCAGGAGAAATTCTTTGAATAAATAATTGTTTGTACAAGTGTTCATGCAGAACAAAATTAAGGAGGTCATGAATACTGATAGCAACAAATCTGTTTATTTCATTCTAACAATTGCCTGCAATTTTTGTTTTGCTTCACAATATTCATTCAGCTGCAGTAGACAGGACTATGGCACACTCCTTCTGTTGGCAAGACTGTGAGAGTCGAGGGAAAGAAGCTTATCAGTCTCTAAAACATTTTAGGACCTTCAGCTAGTTTAAAGCTCAATCCAGGCAAGTACAGAATGCTTCCTACAAAATACTGAGTGAAACACTGTCACTGGCTTTCCTTTGAAGCTATGGGTGCTCAGTACCTTCCAGGAGATGCTTCATGGCGATTTGTTTTCTATTAACACTTACAAACACATTCTGTGCCACAAGAATGTTGTCGGAATGTGAATGGCTTGTAGGCACTTGTTGAAAGATGTATGCAAGCGTGGAGGTTTGCAGGCCCACGGGAGCAGTGGCTTCTTAACCATGTGTTGGATGAGACCCTAGCACTGTTCATTTTTGGCCAAGGTTTACAAATACAGGCAGAGTGAATACGTCCTCCACGAAGCAGATCAGGGAATTCCTTCACAGCTTCAAGAAGGTGTTTGGAGGTGAGAGACCAAGATCTGCGCAGGAGCTCCTTCCAAAGAGAATTGGTGATGAGGTGGGAGGGTGTGCTACGGTCTGTGTTTTCTTATTGTCAGTGTTTCCCATGAGGGCTTAATATGTTTGAGAGAAGTCTATCATCACTTCCTTTAGGATGAGGAAAGAAAAAAGTGATCCACGCACATTAGACATCTCATTGCTGAGAGACAGAGATGGAAAAAAAATAACTATAGAAACTGCTAGATGGTATATAAAGGTGAGCCTGTTTACAATATTTTTGCATTAATAGAGTATCTTCTTCTTCAAATATACCTATCGAACTAATTTAATTTCATTTGTAAAAATGTAGCTCTCCCTGAAATTGTCAGTGATATGATAAAGCTAATTAAGACATGCATGGTGTTAACAGTTTCATTAGAGGAGATAATATTGCACCAGAAAAATAAGAAATCATTATGATGAATGCCTCAACATTACATTACATGTTAATGAAGTGTAAATGATCTAATTATTTTTGAAAGAATACAGATTCGATTAAACTGTCGGAATTAAATTGGAAAGGACAGCCTATTGTACTTTTATGTACAGACAAGTTAGCGTTAATTAGGCACAATCTACAGGAACAAATGAGGCACAACCCTCGGTGAACAATCATGTATCCGTTGCTCAAGGCAGGTTTCATAAAGAAATATATTAGGGGAAAAATTGTAAGTCAATTAAATACAGTGCTTTAGCAGTGGGAGGGAAAATGAGCAAGATCTCTGTTCCCTCCCCCTACATTTTGAGTGTTTATAAGGCAATCGCTCTGCCAGTTCTGCTCCATCACTAATTTCATAAATACTAATTTTGCTGATGAGACGTTTTGATTGGTTTGCCATCTACATTCCACAAACGACTTTCTGGAGGCGGCATGGATTTTGGCTGGAATTCTTTTTATTTAGGCGTTGCTCTCTGCTCTGACCTAGGGTAAAATAAGAAAACAATGAAGCTAGTAGGCCATGTAGGTGAGGAAGAGGACATTACTCAACCACAATTCGATCTCACCTGGCTATTTCTAAGGGAGGGCTAGTTATCATGCAAAATCTAGCAATCTGAATATATTTCTTTTGGGTCTTTTTCTCACATGATTAACAGCCATTGGCCCAAAACTTAGGAAACTCTTAACACTCAGAGCCCAAATAAAACCTAATTTTAGTTTGTTTAAGCTACTCGCCATTTTCTCACTGTTTCAAGAGTCCTCTATAGATCCTTAGGCCACAGCAAACATGACATTAAAATGGTTTGAGGAAAAAAAAATCTAGTAGGTTAGCTCAAGCTGATTCAAGAGTCCTGGACAATTTAGATACACTAGTAAAGTTCCTATGTATCTGGGTGTTTCATTCCAATGACATTGAGCTTTGAGATTTTCTAGCCTTGCACAATTAAGAAGTGGAGGCACACCAACCTACTCAAAGAATCATAGAATGGTTCGGGTTGGAAGGGACCTCAAAGATCATCCAGTTCCAACCCCCCTGCCATGGGCAGGGACACCCTCCACCACACCAGGTTGCCTAAAGCCCCATCCAGCCTGGCCTTGAACACTTCCAGGGATGGGGCAGCCACAGCTTCTCCGGGCAACCTGTTCCAGTGCCTCACCATCCTCTGAGTGAAAAATTGCTTCCTTAGATCTAATCTAAATCTCCCCTCTTTCAGTTTAAATCCATTGCCCCTTGTCCTATCACTACATGCCCTTGTAAAAAGTCCCTCTCCAGCTTTCCTGTAGCCCCCTTTAGGTACTGGAAGGCTGCAATAAGATCACCCTGGTGCCTTCTCTTCTCCAGGCTGAACAGCCCCAACTCTCTCAGCCTGTCTCCACAGCAGAGGTGCTCCAGCCCTCGGATCATCACTCGCTCTTCATCTAGTTAAGAGAGAATTGAAAAAAAAAAATAATCTGCTGACATTGTTGTCAGGCAACTACCCCCCAAATCCTACTGACCCCCATAAAACCTAAATCGTTAAGGCAGAGCTGAATGGGTCCTCAGTGCATATAAACTCATGCTGCTCTATCTATTGTTACCAGTACAGCTTGTTTGTAGGACATCTGTAGCTTATCTACTGAGACTTTCTCAGTGTGAAAAGGAACGAAATCATAACCCTTTCCATCCTTTTCCCCACACACTCCCTCTTCTCTCTCTCCTTTTTTTTTTTTTTTGAAAATGAGCCCATTTTATCCCCACTTTCACACAAAGTTAATCTCAGTACCAGAAAAGGTAACGTATGTAATTCTCATCTGTTGATTTTACTACATTTATTTAGATATAAAATTTTTAATCCTTTAAAGGGTGGGGCCCAAGTCAAAACCCTTGTCATGCTTGCTCACCACTAACCTTTGCACTTACCTTGCTGGGTAAGAATGCAAAGTAAGGCTTGCATAACATCCTGTGGCAAGGAGTTCCACAGCTTCACAAACTACATTTTTTATAGTGCCAGGTGCATGCACGCACTAACGTGCTGTACACTAGCAATTTCTTTGTGTCAAGGGTTATTAAAAATAATTTTGCTCCACAAATTTTATATAACACAAATGAGATGACACGATTGATTACAAAATTATCCAGGAATTTTGCTTCTATATAAAAAACACTATTGAAAAAGAAAAGGAGTTGTTATTATTGTTCCTGAGTTTTCAGTTGAATCTCACTGTCTCAAAAAGACCAGGTCCTTCTTCCTTTTGGCCATTTCTCAGCCCAGGCTACCAGGAGAGCACCAGACAGCTGCTGAATAGCCAGAGCACATCTGCCTATTTTGCCATATCTGAGAACAGACATTTTATGAAAGCAGAGCATCGTGCAGACCCAGAGGGACCACTCCTTGGCAGTTCTGTAGATGAGTGACAGAGCACCCCCTGATGTGCTGAGAGGTCCTTCTGAACAGCTCAGATGCATCTCCTGGGTCAGGCTCTGCTCGCTATGTCAAGGCTAGGCTCCTCCACCTGGCTGTGTCAACAGAGGCAGAATCAATCTTTCTGCAGAGTTAAAATACCATGGTGTTATTGACTTTTTCCATCTGTATTTAGCTATTCCATAAAGTACTATAGCACCTAAAAGCACAGTCATGGATAAAAACTCCAAAGTGGTAGCAGAAATCTTTGTTGGAACCCTCAGTACTAATACATACAATCTGTGCCATAAAATATAAAATACAGTATTTTGCCAGTAGCTTATAAAGGCACTGAAAATTATTCTCTTGTTACCCCGAGTAGATTCATAGGATAATCAATTTCAGGTAATATTTGTTAATCTTGTGTGCTATGTATTCACAATTCAGCTTTTTTCAAATTTCTTTTGTCCATAATTATTTCTTCTCTCTGTTGTACATAACGCAACAAAAAGCTATTCACATACCACTATTTTTTTTCCACAACTCCTACTGAGTTCCCCCAAATGCCAAATTATCACCTTTTGCTAACGGCAGAATGCACAATTCAGATCAGGGGTTGGCTTCCACCATGCAGTACCTTGGGAAGAGCCAACCACGTCCATGCAGTTGGGTTCAGTGCAAACACCAGGTAAACTGGCCTTCCTCACACCAGTCCTGAGACAACAAAAGGGTTGCAGCAGTATAGAATCATAGAATCATAGAATGGTTAGGGCTGGAAGGGACCTTCAAAGGTCATCTAGTCCAACCCCCCTGCAAGGAACAGGGATATCTCCAACTAGATCAGGTTGCTCAGGGCCTCGTCCAACCCGGCCTTGAACGTCTCCAGGGATGGAGCATCCACCACCTCTCTGGGCAACCTGTTCAGTGTTCTACAACTCTCATGGTAAAAAATTTTTTCCTAATATCCAATCTGAATCTACCTCCCTCTATTTTAAAATCATTACCCCTTGTCCTATCACAACAGGCCCTCCTGAACAGCCTCTCCCCATCTTTCCTGTAGGCCCCCTTGAGGTACTGGAAGACCGCTATAAGGTCACCCCGGAGCCTCCTCTTCTCCAGGCTGAACAGCCCCAACTCTTTCAGCCTGTCCTCATAGGAAAGGTGCTCCAGCCCTCTTATCATCTTCATGGCCCTCCTCTGGACCCTCTCCAAGTGGTCCATGTCCTTCTTATGTTGGGGGCTCCAGAACTGGACGCAGTACTCCAGGTGAGGTCTCACGAGGGCAGAGTAGAGGGGGAGAATCACCTCCCTCGACCTGCTGGCCACGCTTCTCTTGATGCAGCCCAGGACGCGGTTGGCCTTCTAGGCCACAAGAGCACATTGCCGGCTCATATTGAGCTTCCCCAGTGGAAGGAGACAGATGGATTTTATCTCGTGTTTTCTCTCTACAAGCCATCATTCAGGATGCCTCTGTCCAAGAACTGTACCGTGCTGCGTGTGACTACCTGCAGCACCTGCCTTGCAGGCAATGGCATAACCCAGTCTCACACGTCGCCATGCAACCACGAAGGTTGATACCCAAAAAAAAGTTTGACTCTTTGCACCCATCGCTCTGGTAGAAACCCGTTTCAGAGCCTCGCTCCTCTGACAGCTATGACACCTGCTGATTTCTGTTGTAAATGTATTCGTAGGCAGGATATGCCCACTGGGTCTGTGTCAACATCAGCCTTAAGCTTAAAGAACTGTTCCTCTTCTAGTGTTTACCTTTCTGATCCATTTACAGAGACAATAATTTCCCTGCTCAGCTTTGTTTTGCCTGGCTAAACATAGTTGGCTCTTTCAGTTGCTTTCCATAAGTGGGAATCTCCATTCTCCCAGCGACATGGTGATCCTTCCCTGCACATCTTCTAGGCTCAGCTCATTTGTTTCAGACAGGGTGGCCACAACTGAACACAGTATTCTCGGCAAAGTCTCGCCAATACAATAATAACAATGTTTCTAGAAACACATTTATTCATTTTGATTTTCCATTAATCTTTCTCACATCCATTTTTGGGCTTCTGTCTCACCAATGGCTAGATGTTCCCCAAAATGCTGTGGAAAAAAAAGGATGGAAATTCAAAGAAAAAACTAGTAGAGCTACAAAAGCACCTGAAATGCATATTGTGTGGATGTCAGAATCTTACAATCAACTGCTCCTGCTGTGCTTTATTAGATGTTAATGTAGACATAGCCTAAGGCAACCAAACTTTAGCAAGGGCTGGGATCTGAGATTAAGTTTCCCTTTTGATTGCTAGTTTCTAGTGTGCTAGTTTTTGTAATGCCTATCAAGTGTTTACCTAATTCATCCATCCTCAGATTCTGCAGCAAAGGTCTAGATGCTGTAAATGGAAGCACTCATTTCTGTATTCTAGCCTGAGCAGTCTTGAGTGCCACCAAGTAGAAGTGAAATACAAAATTTGAGCAGAAGAATAGGACAGTTTATAGTCCAGAGGTTTTGGATTAAGGAGGATAAATTAAATCCAGTATTACTTCAGCTCTTCCTTCATTTTTAAGGGTCCTAATTATTGGAGTTGGTCTTTGGATGCTATGTAAAAAATGTTTTCTCTGCAGAATACTATGCAGTGGCACATTTATTACCGTAAAAACTGGATTGCAAACAATTTAGAATGGTTTGAAGACAACTTGGCAGTTAGAAAGTTTGACCAAATGCTTCAAGATGCTGGAAAACATTAGTGCCTAAACCAACGCACGTAAGTAGGGAGAAAGAATGCCTCTCAGATAAAGAAATGCAAATTTGTGTAGGTGCAAATTTGATAGAGGACAATATAGATTTTTCTTTGTGTGTACCTGATATCAGCTACAGGTAGGATGAAGGATAAGATGGAGAAGTTTTCTATTCTTGTTTAGAAACATCCAAGTACAGGTTCTGGAATTTCAACATTGTACTAACATCGTCAATTTTTGCAATTTCGATTTGGTAGATTTTTTTTTAAGATCTAAATATTTAATCCTAACTCCTTTTCTTTTATTGTGTGTCATGCTGGCAATAGAATCAAATTTATTGTCATAGTCATTTGAAATATAATATGGGTTAACTGAACAAAAAAAGTAAGTTAAAGTTTTCAGGTCGATTTTATTAATCTGATACATTCATTCATTCTCTGGATGAAACATAATATGCTAACTAAGCATGTGTTGTATAAGTATGGTGTCATATTAACACATAAAATACTAAAGAAACATTACTTAAAACTACTCACAATATCAGGGTTCATTCAACTGCTTTTCACAACACTTTAAAATTTGATAGGAATAATTTAGCTAACTAATGTAATCCATCTTCTTCAAGTTTTCTGAGGGAGTATCTGGACAGAAAATAATCTGCAGCAAATTCTCACTTGGAACCTTGGTGCCTTAGAAGAATGATGTTCTAATACATCGTAGAAGAAAAGGTATTTCTTAGCTAGGTCACTAGTGGTTTATTTCCATGGATAAATTCAGTATTTATCCCCTTATTTCCCCCACCCCCACGTACAGAGGACAGGTACAGTTTAGGACCACACCTTACCTTAAACATTACGCACATTGAAATCAAGAATATATAATTTTACTTTTTACATGTAATACTATAAAAACAATCTAGCAACAGAAAGTCAGCAACGTATACAGCTATTCAAATAGAGCTGTGAAAAGTCCTATATATTAATTCCATGTTACTAAAAGAAAACTTTGATAATTTAAGGGAAGAAATAAATAACATTCTTCTTTCATATACATGCAGGCAACTCTACTAGATTCCAAACGAGTGCTTCGAATCTGTTAAATGTAACAAAGAACATATTATTTTTACATCTTCTAGATACGAATGTCACCATGCAGTGCAACATTTCTGAAGGGACTGAAACAGTCCATTCTCTCAGCACATGTAGTTTTTTTGCTGAATTTGGCCTGTTTAATAGCAATAAAAATTGCAGGACCGGATATAAGTTTTCACATCTATTTAAGCAATAACTCATTGTATCAAATCAGGTCTGTCTGGAAACCCTCATCTTCCTTTATTTTTTAAGATAGTATGGTTAATTGAATAAGAGTACTCTGTTTGCCAAGGTGACTTGAGGCTTCTCCATTGTGTGAGAAGTGTTTTGTTGGAAGATTGTGCATACCACAGCCAAAAGACATGTTTCCTTGAAAAAGCATGAGCTATCTTTAAAGCGGACTTAAAGATCCTACTGAGTGGAACCTGAAAGGAACTGCAATAAATATGTATCTTTTGCTTACAAACATTTATATAAGCATCAGGTTTCTTCACCCAGAGTAGCTTTTTTGCATCACTTCTTTATTCTAACACTTCCCATTAATGAAACATGGAATCCATAAGCACCACCGAATGTGATACAGAAGCATCAGGCACTTAATGGATTGTAATCATAAGAGTAATTTGCATGTAGTAGGAAATAATGACCATCCCATTTGCTGTGCAATAGTGTTCCAGTTTCTCCTCACCGCCTCTGTTTTCTCTGCAGTAACAGCACAGCCACATTTTGCAGGAAACCAACTTGCTTTCCTCCCACATTTGTCAAAAGGACCAAGCTCCTGCAGACCCTTTGTTAGAATGGACAATTTCAGGAGCCATAGTGACAATGAATAAAGAGGTCGAAGTACTTGACTGGATTTATGGTATGTTTAGAGACTGCTGCAGTGGTGGAATTAGGGCAGCCATTTAACTCAGCTACAGGGACCAAGATCCCAAGATGAACATTTTGTGGTGAGTTGCAAAGTGTCTGCAAAATCTCTCTACAATATGCATGCTGTAATCTTCCTCACCTTGGAGACTTCTAATAGGGTTAGTAGTAAAACTCTAACAAGGTGATGGTGTGTACCTTGAATCCCTTGGGAGCTTTTTACTTATCTCTAAGACATTCCTGCAAGTTTAATTTTGAAAACCTCCACTGTAGTAATGATTCCCCATGAACTATGATGGGGAAGCTTTTAATATAGCAGTCTCCACCTAAATAGATTTTCTCAATGGAAAACAGATTTATTTTTAACTTTATGACTTCTTATACTGTAATTTGATAACTATAATGCCAATAGGTTAATCATATTGATGAAGTACCCAGAGAGACTGTATTTAACACTGCTTACCCTGTGGAAAAGTAACCTGATTTACTGGAAACCTTTTCACCTTTAGTGGCAGGGGAATAACTGCTAGTTTGGCCCTGTGTTCAAACATATAATTCCATAGGCTGGCATGTAACCCAAAGGCAATATTACCACTGCAGGATTGATCTGAATTAACAAGCTTTAAAAAAGGGGGAGGGGAGAGAGGAGATGGAGAGGGAAAGGGAGGAGAGATGAAGAGTGCTACCCATTCTGGGTATCTTTGTCTCATTTTCAGATTGTTGTTCAGGTGAATTATTTCTCTTATGGAATCAAGATAATTGTTAGCTCCTTTGTAAGTTTTCTGAAGTCACGTGGTGGATATTAACAGAGATTTTTTTTTTTTAAGACCTGCATAAAACGAATGAAATCTTACTCAATGCATACATGTAGACTAACAATTTACAATTTCCTCAAGGAAAATAAAGGATCACTAGTAAACTTCTTTCTTCTGAAACATACAGCTGCAAGCAATTTGTTCTATACTTTTGCAGTGTACCAGGAGATTTTGCAAGAGGTCAAACAGAATGCAAGGGTAACTTTCATCGCATCAGTCCACTGTCTCTCTATGAACGTACTCCCTTGCAGCAGAAGTCACCCTAAAGTCAGCACCGCTCTTCCCACGCTCACCAAAATACATGATTACAGGTGCTGGAATTGCAGCAAAATATCAGTCATTAGATTATAGGATTAAGAGTGACTGAGAAGGTTGGTATGGAGTGTCTGCCGCCTGGAAGGAAATCATACTTGAAAATGAATTTACTCTTCGTTGCCTAAGACAGTTTCTCAGGAAGACAGGCTGCCCTTGTAATACAGCATATACTACTGAATTTTCAGGCATCAGCAAAATACTTGCTATGTGAAATGGTACTGAATAACCTGGAGTGAAATCATGAGTATAACTGAGACAGAGAAGCAGGTTACTTTTCCTAATAAGGCACTTAATTACTCTAAAAATTGTTCTTAAACTGTTCTCATACCTCGTATCTGTCCTTCTCTGAGAAAATGGAAATCAACACAAACAATCTCAAGAGAGCAGACAACACAGAAATTCCTGTTCAGAGGTGTAGCAGACATCTCCTGTTTTGTAGGATACATTTGTGGGAATGCAGGCAGTGCAATACCTGGTGTGCACACATGTGGCAAGTGACACCGTTGGTTACTCAGCACTGCCGTGCGGACATGTGGTCCGAGATCCTCAGAAGTAATTCATCACATATGCACCTCGTACCATGCTGGACTCTGCTTACCACGAGTTGTAATGTTTTAGTCTGAGGTTTACTAAGGATTCAGAGGAGGGCAACCTGGACTGGAGAGTGGTAGGAACAGAGGTAGCTTACTTTTTAAGCAGGTAGGCAAGTGATGGTTCATAGTGCTGATGGATGGCTAAATGCCATGGCACCACTCTTGATTTATTCGCTCCTCTTATGCAGCCTTGAATTTCAGAGGGAGACAAGAGGCTTAACCTAGCTAAAGGAAGAGCACAGGTGGGACTTCTGCAGCTCAGTTGTTTCCTTAGTCTGCAGAAAAAGGCAGAGGAGCTGCGGGGGGCAGCATTGTCAAGTGCACCCACCAGTACTATCAGTCCAATTTTTATTTCAGCGTAATTGAAAGAAGACCATCATGACTCAGTTAAATATAAGACACGGAAAGGGCAACACGAATACATGGAAATAATAATGGTGTTTTGAGTTTCAGATGAAAGAAAAGAGCTGATCTTTTACCAATCCTTATGATAAGAATCTTAAATTTTGCAGTACTTGACATTCCTTCAGTAGCTTCAGTTATGGAAGTAATGTGAAAACACAGGAGAAGTTCTATTTTGTTCCATCTTTGACAGTTTATTACGGAAACGCACTTGGAAAATACAAGCCCTGCAGAAGGCAAGTAACAAAAGAAACGAGGGAATGTATTCATTTTCCAAGTTTTAGTATTTTTACTTCACCCTCCAAATTTTGAAACACGTTGTGAATGTTTGGGTGTGGGAAGACATTCTGTAGATAAAGAAAACCAGACACAGGTCAATGTAACACCACTCAAACACAACATGATTTTTGAATATGATGAAGCATGTGAGATATGCATTTGACCTGGAGACCCTGGTCTTGTATTTACTATCTACTGTGCCAAACAGTGTATTTTCAAGGAAAAACCACCATTGCCTCAAAGAGTTTACCACCTAACTGTACAACAAGAAGCTAATAAGTTGATGTAACCAAAATGATGGGAAGAGAAGCACAAAGTAATACTGAGGTAGCCATGGACAGCACAAGCAGCTGTGGTCCAGTATGACTGTCAGGCACTTAAACCTTGGGGTGTTGGAATTCTACTCTGAGTTACATCAGCTTTGTTTTTATCACACTCCTTCTTTCCTAACTCCTTCAGGTTATTTGATAAAACCCTGCAATACTGGCTGTACTTGAGGGGAAACAAACATGGATATATGTAAAATATGTTTGCGAATGGCTTTTCGTACCTCTACCTCGCACTGACTCGAGCCCTTCATCAGAAGCTAATTTAGAGAAGTGAGGACTACACTGGTGCAGTGGTGCCCTCAACATGCACCTAATAATTAGTAGTAACAAAGAACAACATGTTACCTTCATAATGGATGAAGGCTTTCTTTTTCTAAACTAGCCTAAAATCTGTAGATTTTTGTTATTTAATGAATCATTTAATAGGGTAAAATTCAATATAGATTTCTGATGATTATGAACATGATTCAGTGTTCACTTGGTGGCAGACAAGCACTGATTGTTTCATACCTTTGCTAGTCTACAGTTGCCCTCTTGAAACTCCTAGTATTGCCTCATTTGCCCATATCAGTTCTCAAATCACAGAGAGCTTTAGGGAAAACAGTACACCCCAAGGTCAAGTGAGCACTCAAGACCAGATATCACCTTGTTTAGATGCCTGAGGACGAACCTGAGTTTCTTCTCCAATAATTGGCTTCAGTGGCATCGTTTTAACCAGCAGCTCCTGTCCAGTTCACAAGGCTGCCCTATTCTGCTTTTCAGCAGCAAGAGGCATACTCAGTTTGCAAGGCTGAAGATGAATTTCCTTCTTTCCCAAAAGGATTTTCTGATGAGGAAGCATAGTGTTTTTACATTCGACTGAGTTTTTCTTAAAAAAGTAATAACATCTGAGAAACAGGTTCAAGAAGGACTTGTGTCCTTGGGAATATAAATTCACAGAATCACAGAATCCCAGAATGTCAGGGATTGGAAGGGACCTCAAAGGATCATCTAGTCCATCCTGCTGGAGCAGGACCACCTAGATCAGATCACACAAGAACGCGTCCAGGCGGGTTTGGAACATCTCCAGAGAAGGAGACTCCACAACCTCTCTGGGCAGCCTGTTCCAGTGTTCTGTTCCCCTTACTGGGAAGAAGTTCTTCCTCATGTTTAAGCAGAACCTCCTATGTTCCAGCTTAAATCCATTTCCCCTTGTCCTGTCATTGGATGCCAGTGAGAAGAGCCTGGCTCCATCCTCATGGCAGTCACCCTTTCCATATTTATAAACATTACTGAGGTCCCCCCTCAGTCTCCTCTTCTCCAAGCTAAAGAGACCCAGCTCCCTCAGCCTTTCCTCACAAGGGAGATGCTCCACTCCCTCCATCACCTTTGTGGCCCCGCGCTGGACTCTCTCCAGCAGTTCCTTGTCCTTCTTGCACTGAGGGGCCCAGAACTGGACACAATATTCCAGATGCGGCCTCACCAGGGCAGAGTAGAGGGGGATGTATAAATTTGGAATATAATTTCTGAAGTGGTGTAATTTTCGAAGATCCTCAACTGGAAAAGGTGGACTGGTAATTACAAAGCTGCATGAGGAAAGAATAAAATCTCTTTTAGGATGAAAGGATAGAAATCTTCAGAGTCTCTAGTTTTTAGACATCTCTAGAGTCATCATCTGTGTCCAGTTCAAAGGAGTCTGATTGAGTGTAAGCTTTTGCTGCTGTTAGAGAATACATGGCCAGGCAGATCTACACTTTACTGTGGCTATCAGTGATTCTCCAGAGTCTCTCCTCTAGAAAGGAGGCTTACAGTGGAAAAATTACAGGCAAAACTTGAGTTTTTATTACTAAAGTAATTAATAGTTGTTCGTGGAAACAGAAGAACCTGGAAACATACGACACAGAATTACCAGTAGTACCCTTTAAGAAGTGTTTAATTCACTGTTTGTAGAGCACTTGTGAAAGCCGAAAACTTTTTTTAAAAGGAGGAAATGTGCTATGTTAAATTGGTCCATCCCTGCTGTGCTGATAGACACCTTGTCTCTTGCTACTGATTGTAGTAGTTGTGGCTCTTGAATAGGGTTTGCCAAACTATCCACAGTGAAAAAAAAAATCCTGAAAAATGTGAGCACTTTGGATCCCATTTCGGCTTTATGAAAATGGTCTTACTTCACAAATGACAAAATGTCATATGTTTTTTAAACTTAGAAATTGGTATCAAAACTGAAATAGAAACAAGCTTAGTGACACCCAACAGGTCCCAGCACTGTTGCAGATAGATACTTCGCAGTGTGAGATATTTGGTGTTCTAAAATACAAAAGTTCATACTAAATTTCAAATATTTCAATAGCTGATGCTCATGTGTTTTGCTGGACCTGGCTGAAATCTTCATGCTACGTTTTATGGTTGAATAACTGAATTCATTATAATTAGTTTGAGGAAGTATTTCAGGTGCTACGTAGGAGTTGATAGCATAAGACGAGAAGAAGAACACAGCAAGTCCCGGTCTCAATGCATTTTTAATTTCCTTATTGGCTGATGGAAAGGGAACGCCCTTACTGCCATGGCTGCTGCCCTGTCAGATGATGTTTCTTTGCAACCTGAGTTATATCAGCAATGACGTCGAAATCCGCTTGGCGACTTGGGGTGAATTGCAGGAGTGGCGGTGTTTTATCCTATCACCTTTGTCAGCTGGAGGCACTTTATTGCCTCCAGTAATAAAGGCACAAAAGGCAACACTAACAGGCAGGCAGGCAGCATGCTGCAGAGCTACAGCAGCCATCCATCTCGATGTTTGGCATAGGGAATGTCAAAAAAAAAAAAAAAAAAAAAAAGAGACTCACTAAACACAAGCATATTCATGTTTCAATCTTTGTTCAATAAGGGTTTTATTTTACTTAAAGGCTCTTCAAAGGATTGTTGCTATTACCTGTAAACCTCTAGAACCCCATTTCTCAGGGAAAATATTTACTGATGGCTCTTTTATCAGAAATGTCACTAGAATAAAATAATTTTCCACCACATGAGTTGGCTAAAATACAGGCATCATGACAGAAGCCAATAATTCAATGTAAGATATTGATGGTCACACACGCCGCTTTCCATTTTGAAAAGCAGCATCATTCTGTGAGGTGCATGAACAGCCCATCCATCACCCGTAGCACATTAGGGATCCCTGCTATGTCACAGAATCTCTTTTTGATGTGCTATCACTGTTGTTGGCTACATGGCAAATTACTATATTTAGAGTACTGCCTAACCAAAGCAGCTGTTGCTGGTGTGCAAATCGGGATGTTATTTCCTCCTCTATCCCTGCTAAATGTTTGGAGAGCACAAGTGACAGGACAGAACAACTGCCCAGCCTAACAGCACAGAACACCAACACTGAGTCGTATAAGGACTCACATGACGTGCTCCACAGTTTAATACACACTTAATTGCCTTTTAATTTCCTACTGAGTTTTCAGGTGTATCCAACAGTGCCACTTGCAGCATCTTATGAAGGCTTCTGGCCACTCTGGAAGAAATGACTATGTTTATGACCACACCACTTTTATTTTGCTATTGTCTTTACTTCTCTCTTTCTTGTTTTTACTAACCGTGGCTCCAGCTATCCGCTGCTGTGTTTGATTTGTGTTCTTGCATCCTCTCACTGAACCTCAATAATCACTTTTTCTCACTTAAAATACATGGTTACTTTCTTATCTAACATACTTAAACATGCTTATCCTAAAGGGAAGCATCTGTTCTGATTCAGTTCTGATTTATCAAGACCTGTTCAGCTATCTTTACCTTTATGTTTTTATAAGTACATACATTAATCCAGTTCCTCTCTCTTCATGCCATGCTCTTTCCAGCTGCTCAGCATGTGCAACCTGAGCTTCTGCCACTTTTCTTGGTCTGGCTGTTCTTCCAGTTCACCAAACAAGCAGTACCTCTCTGCCAAGCCCTGCAAGGATGTGGTGCTGCAGGAAAAAGCCAGCATGATGGAAAACTGTGACCATGAGACACCAACAAGGGTCTAGCCTTATTATACATGCTTGACATGGATGTGTTCAGATACAGCAGAGCTTCCACCCTTCCCTTGACTCAATATGTTTCTTATATTTACCTTTATTAGAACTACTTGATATATTTTACAGTGGCCCATTTCCATTTTGGGGTAGGTTACATAGTTCTCACACTGAAGATGGTATGAATAGCTTTGTGGAAGATTAACAGCTGAATCAAAGATGTATTTAAATAAAAACCGTCCTGTGAAAACTTCTGGTAAATGTCTTGCATTAAGTTATTGTAGGGAAAACATTTCTTCATTCAACGCTAATACAAACATATTGTTTTTTATCTGTTATCCTTCTGTTCTTTTCTGCTGGTGGTAAAGGAAAAAAAAAATTATAGTGACTTTAAAATGTATATTTCTCTTTATCTGCTGAGTACTTCAGCTCATTACGTTCTCAGATGGATAAATTTAGAAAAATATTTTCATTTTAATGTTTCTCTTCTTTACCCTTTCTGTAATTGTTTCATTTTGAAAACCTATGGCAGCCTGGTGGATGAAATTGCTAAGCCACTATCTATCGGAGTTGAGAAGTCATGGCAGTCCGGTGAAGTTTCCCAGAAAAAGAGGAACACTGAGGGAACTACAGGCCAGTCAGTCTCACCTCTGTGCCCAGCAAGATCATGGAGCAGATCCTCCTCAAAACTACACTAAGGCACACGGAAAAAAAGGAGGTGATTGGTGACAGTCAACTTGGCTTCACTAAGGACAAATTGTCACTGATGAATTTGGTGGCCTTCTATGATAGGATTATAGCATTGACAGATAAGGGAAGAGCAACTGACATCGTCTACCTGGACTTATCCAAAGCATTTGATACTGTCCCACATGACATCCTTGTCTCTAAACTGGAGAGACACGGATTTGACGGATGGACCACTCGGTGGATAAGGAATTGGCTGGATAGTCACACTCAAAGAGTTGTGGTCAATGGTTCAATGTCCAAGTGGAGGCCAGTGACGAGTGGTGTTCCTCAGGGTCAGTACTGGGGCCAGTGCTGTTTGACATCTTTGTTGGTGACATGGACAGTGGGATCGAGTGCACCCTCAGCAAGTTTGCTGATGACACCAAGCTGTGTGGTGTTGTGGATACACTGGAGGGAAGGGATGTCATCCAGAGGGACCTTGAGAGGTGGGCCTGTGAGAACCTCATGAAGTTCAATAAGGCCAAGTGCAAGGTCCTGCACATGGGTTGGGGCAATCCCAAGCACAAATACAGGCTGGCAGAGAATGGATCGAGAGTGGCCCTGAGGAGAAGGACTTGGGGTTGTTGGTTTATGAGAAGCCCAACATGAGCCGGCACGGTGCGCTGGCAGCCCAGAAAGCCAACTGTGTCCTGGGCTGCATCCAAAGCAGCGTGGGCGGCAGGTTGAGGGAGGGGATTCTGCCCCTCTTGTGAGATCCCACCCGGAGTGCTGCGTTCAGCTCTGGAGTCCCCAGCACAAGAAGGACGTGGAGCTGCTGAAGCGAGTCCAGAGGAGGCCACGAAGATGATCCGAGGGCTGGAGCACCTCTTTTACGAAGACAGTCTGAGAGAGTTGGGGCTGTTCAACCTTGGGAAGAGAAGGCTCCAGGGACACTTTCTAGAAGTCTTCTGGTACCTAAAGGGGCTACAGGAAAGCTGGAGAGGGACTTTTTGCAAGGGCGTGTAGTGACAGGACAAGGGGCAATGGATTTAAACTGAAAGAGGGCAGATTTAGATCAGATCTAAGGAAGAAATTCTTCACTCAGAGGGTGGTGAGGCACTGGCACAGGTTGCCCAGAGAAGTTGTGGCTGCCCCATCCCTGGAAGTGTTCAAGGCCAGGTTGGATGAGGCTTTGGGCAACCTGGTGTAGTGGAAGGTGTCCCTGCCCATGGCAGGGGGGTTGGAACTGGATGATCTTTAAGGTCCCTTCCAACCCAAATCATTCTACAATTCTGTGAAATCAAGGTGGGAGATTAAAAAGCTTGAATATGACTTGTTCAGATACTTGTGTTTCTTCCTCTCCTAGTGTCTCTCTCTCCCCCCAGTCAGTCCTATGAACCAGCGTGGCAGTGCAGGTGGTGGAAAGGATGGAAAGGGCAGAAGATACATGAAAGTATCTGATCTGCCACAGATTAGCAATGCACCCCCCCGCCGCCAAAGGGAGACAGGAAAACTTTAAAAATTATGCGAGACTCTGACAAAAGAGATACCAGCTGTTTGGTAGAAGACATGAAACCAATATAGGAGTAAGACACAAAAAAGTGGTGATGCATCTACCTCCTTTAATTTCATTTTTCAAGCCCTGTGTTCCTTATTTTAGTGGAGGAACCAATTTTTAACTGCAAATCTTCTGCACAGTTTTGTTTTCCCTGATTCCTCGGTCTTTCAAGGGCACACTTTGTTTCTTTAGGCACACTATATTTTCATTAGAACACATACAGAAAGTGACACTGTACAGAGACACTATCTTAATCCTGAGGGCAGTTCTGCCATGCTGTTTCTGTAGGGCTTATTTGACTGACCACACCAATATGGCTACCTGGCTGCCTTGAGTTCAGAAGCTTGCTTTGTTTCTCCCTCAAGCATTTTTCATCTCAAGATGCAACGCTTCTGCTTCTCCTCCCTCTTTTATCCTCCTTGTGAAAAAGAGAGATGGTATTTTATTACCTCACTGTTGGATTTTTGGGTTTTTTTTTGTGGGGATAACATATCAAAGCTTGTAGGATACCTATATTCTTCAGCCTATAGGCATACCGAAAGCAGGTAAACTAACAATACAGCAAAATAATAATTTACACTACTCCATTTGCATGGATTCAACAACATTCAAGCACAGATTTGCTGTTGTACAGCAGGGAGAAAGAGAGTTGTTTACAGTGCCAGTCATTCCCTTGAAAACAACTTGTGATGGGCAGAAACGGGTTTCTACAGCCGTGACTGTGGGAGCACAGCCCTACCTAGGTCATAACATTGCCAACGCTCTTGTTCCCTTAAAATGCAGAGATTTCTCCACTGGGCTTTTTGCCTATTCTGTTTCTATCTCCCTTACATCTTCCTAAGTTTTAATCATACCATGAGTAAAGTCAGATTTGAGAACTGGACGAACAGGAAAACTTCTGACCCATGAATTCATACGTCTTTCATAGAATCACAGGATCATAGAACGGTTTGGGTTGAAAGGGACCTCAAAGACCATCCAGTTCCAAACTCTCTGCCATGAAACCCTCCAGTGGTAAAACAATTTTTCAACCTTAAAATAAAACACGCATGGCAAATTTCTAGTAAAACCCTAATCAACAGCAATGTGTGTTTAGCAGCAGGATGGCCTTGGTCAAGCCTAAAGGACACTTTCCTTTACTGCAAAGCTGAATTCCTTCTAGCTTAGATATCTGAGGAAGCTACGGGCCAGGGTCCGGACCTTGTCCTCTCCCTCACTTTCACTCTCCAAAGACCTACTGGAAACGTAAGGAATGCAGTTGCCTGCACCTTACAATTTT